>NW_006199376.1:335522-336797 GCF_000334495.1 Tupaia belangeri chinensis
GGGGCCTCCTCAGCCCAGCCCTCCTGCCCCCATCCCACTCGGTGCTGTTAAGTAGGGGCCCTGCCAGGAACTGACCAACTCACTGAGGAGCCATAGTGTGTGTAAGTTCACAAGCAGGGACAGAGGGGCACAGGGAATGGGGCTGTGCCCAGGTGTTGCCCCCTAACCCCTGGAAGGGTGAGGCAGGGAAGGGACAGTCTCTGAGGTCAGTCCCCAGATGGGTGGTTACCTCCCCCTTCCTCTATCCTAAGCCCTGGGGCCCTCAAATGGGGTAGGAAGGCAGGGGTTGGAGCCCTCCTAGTGGGCTTTGGGGGTTTGGGTTCCTGAATGTACCATAATCGCTGTATGAAATATTAAAAAGTTTAAAGCAAAAAAAAAAAATGCTTAAGGAATTGTGCCTGGATGTGTTTAGATTTCTCCATGTTTATATGCTGTATCTGTTTCTTCCACTTATTGTACCTTACCTTGACCTTATTTATTTCCTATGGCTCTTTCAGATATTTGACCCTATGTAATTGTTGCAGTTACTATTTCAAAATTTAGATGCCTATAGCATTTTATTGATTAGTTTTCTTTTTTGTGGTTATATGACTATGTGAATCAACTCTGTCATGGAAGAAATAAGAGTTGTGTTTGATTTTTTTTTTTAACCAGGACTCTTGGAACGCACATCCTGCAGCATCATGTAGTCAGTCCTATTGCAGCTGTGATAGCTCTCAAGAGCCCATAATCCCTCTACTATAATCAATGAATTCTGTATAAAAGGGCTATATTATAATACTTGGGTTGCATTAGGACTTTATCTCTGAAACTTGATTTTAATATTCATTATAAAAATAAATAGCACTGTTTATTTAACAGTAAGACTATTTAGTTTAGAGACAAGTATTTGCCATGCTAATTCATCTCTAATTTGATACTGTACATAAGTAAGAAAACAATGAGACCAGCAGTTAGTCTAATGGCTATGTCACTGGACTCCCATGTAGTCGACCACGGTTCAAGTCCCAGACCTGGTGGCTTAAAACTCATGCTGAGTGCATGTATGTGCGTGCCCAAGATCCTGAGAAGAGAATGTAGGAGAAGGGATTGCGGTGTGGCCATCCCCCCTGGGGGGTGAGTTCTCATTTTCTGTCTCTCTGTCTCTCTCTGTCTGTCTGGCGAGTGCACGCGCCCTATAGTGAAAACCTCTCCAAAAAAAAGAAAGAAAAGAAAACATTTTATATATATATATATATATATATATATATATAGAGAGAGAGAGAGAGAGAGAGA
>NW_006199376.1:336819-344404 GCF_000334495.1 Tupaia belangeri chinensis
GTGCCCAGCGTGAGTTTTAAGCTACCGGGTCTGGGTCTTGAACAGCGGTCGACTACGTGGGAGTCCAGCGACATAGCCATTACGCTAACTGCTGGTCCCAAAACATTTTATATTTAACATCAAATTCTGTAAAGCATTTACTCCCTTGAAGTTTAATGGCATTCAAATTTCCTTTTTTAAGAGGTCAAAGTAAAAAGATTTGAAGACTATCTCCAAGTCAAATGTTCAGAATCAAACTTCCTTAAAAAGAAAGATCATCACCACTCGATCTCGTATCTGCTTAGTTCTTACCCCATAAATAAGGGGGTTAAGAGCTGGGGGGATGATCACATATAAGTTAGCCAGGAGGATGTGGATGTAACGTGGAATATTGTGGCCAAATCGATGAGTCATAAATGAGAAAAATGCTGGGGTGAAGAAAGCTAAGATCACACACACATGGGAACCACAGGTATTGAGAGCTTTGAGCCTGGCATCCCAGGATGGAAGTTTGAAGACAGCATGAAGAATCTTTACATAAGAGATAGCAATCAAAACAACATCCAAAAGTATCATAGAGATAAGGGTTAATCCAAACAATACATTGACCTTTATGCTAACACAAGCTAGTCGGGCAATGCCCATGTGTTCACAATATGTATGAGGTATAATATTATGCCCACAAAAGGAAAGCCTTAGAAGAAGAAATATAAGTGGAAAAACCAATACAAAGTTTTTCAGCATTCCTACTCCAACAATAATGCAAATTGTGCGGCTGGTGAGGATCGTGTTATATCGAAGAGGGTGGCAAATGGCAACATAGCGATCAAAAGCCATGGCTACAAGCATAAACGTTTCAATGCCTGTAAATAGATGTATGAAGAACATTTGGGCTAAGCATCCTACAAAGGCAATCTCTCTCAAGCCAAACCAGAATATGCCCAGCATTTTGGGAATGGTTGCAGTGGACAGGCCCAAGTCTGTCAGAGCCAAAATTGCCAACAGGTAGAACATGGGCTGGTGAAGGCTGCGCTCAACCTGGATCACAAAGAGGATGATGACATTCCCCAGAAGGGCAATCAGATACACTGTGCCAAATGGGAAACCAAGCCAGAGTTGCACATTTTCCAGTCCTGGGATTCCCAACAGCAGAAAGGATGAGGGGTGAATCCATGAACTATTGGCTGAGGACATACTGGCAAGGGCCTTCAATGTTCACACTTATTTGAAGAAATCTTTAGCTCTGTACAAGACTTCTCAACATCTCATCAATATTGCTAATACTGAAAGAGAACAAAATAGATGTAATAAGTACATTTTCTCTTGGAGTACAGAAGAAAGATCATATTTTCCTTCATACTTCCTTTCCTCCCTTTTGCTTTTCATTGATATATTTGGTGAATGGAAAGAACATTCCTGAAGAAATGGATAGATATAGGACTGAATGACATAACTTAATTTTAGTAACATAAGGAAACAAGCCAGTCAGTACAGTTGACCTTTATGCTGACGTAGGCCAGATGGACAATGCCCTCTTATACTTGGACTATAATTTATATTTGTTGCTAGCTTTTTGAGAGATTTAATTTTAAGTTGGGAGAAGATGCACACATTACTATACCATTGGAAAATGAGGTCAAGCTGGGAACATGGAGGACATTGCAGGTTTCAGAAGCACCTTTAAAGATTGATTATTTAACTAGTTATACGAGTCTAATATATGCTTTTGGGCCTTTCCACTTATATCAAATGGCTTTTTATTTCTCCTCTTCATATGTTCTATCTTTCTTCCTCAAGCTGCTTATTAATAACTTCTACCAAAATCTAACCATTTTGTAGCTTTTTCTTTTTTTGAAATTGTGTTGTTACCTTTTATCATCCATGGAAAAAAGACATTTTGTTTTGTTCTTTGAAACAATAATTTTGCCTTATCAAGGGACCGATTTTGCAAAATTCGGTGCAAGAGTATAGATTTTAGAGATGAAGCCACCATTGTTTTGATTGACTCATATTTAAAGCACTGACTGACTCCTTCAGGCTCCCTTCACAATGGATAACTTGGTCTCACTTAATTCTAAATGGAGACTCATGGATACTGTTACCATTATTACCATTATCTTTATCATTGGCATTGCTATTAGGAGGAAGAGAACAATTGTGGAAATAACTGTACCATATAAATATTTAATATTATTTATTTTCCAAGGAAATTTCAGACATATTACATCACTTGCTGTTTCTACCAGCTGAGAAAAATAAGATAGAATCTATGCCTGAATAAGTGGACTTATTTTATGTCTGGAGCACAGATACTTGCCTCCATCCACAGAGTGAGGCTTCTCTGTTATGGCTACCCAACTCTCTGACCTCCTGCTATTACCAGGGCTTTTTCTAAATGTATGTGTTCCTTGATTTTTGTTTAGACTCAAACATTTAGTCATTATTCAGTTTCTTGAGCTAAATCATGCTTCATGATCAACAGCTTCAGGTTTTCTCCTGATTTGCTTTTCCTTATTGTCTATTACATCTTGAATATTTTACTAATGTAGTTGGTAGTTGATCTAAATTCACATTTCTGAAAAAGAGGGAGCCAAGGATGAGTGGGTTCTCTTTTTTTTTTTTTGGAGAGGTTTTTCGCTATAGGGTGTGTGTGCTCACCAGACAGACAGAGAGACAGAGAGGCAGAAAGAGAGAAATCATCCCCCAGGGGGATGATCGTGCCGCAATCCCTTCTCCTCCATTCTCCTCTCGGGATCTTGGGCACGCACACACACGCACCCAGCGTGAGTTTTAAGCCACTGGGTCCGGGACGCGAACCACAGTCGACTACGTGGGAGTCCAGCAACATAGCCATTATGCTATCTGCTGGTTCCCAAGTAGGTTTTTAATTATAATCCATAAGGAATAGCCCCTTGAAGAGGATGAAATAATATTAATGACATCTTTCTAGGAGTCAAGGAAGTCTAGAACATTGTACAATATACAACGTGCTTCAAATTTTAGGAAGTTGATTTAGATTTTAAGAATAGTAGAAGAATGATCCTATGACAAAAAAAAAGATGAAATCTCTAAATATAAAAATTGTACTTGTGGGAGGGAATCTATGACAGGTATGAGGAAAAGAAAAGAGAAACTAGTATTATCTTTCCATTACTCCTCCAGGCCTGCACTTTTTTTTTCTCTCTCAGAAAGGCCCTTACAGAACTCAGTGGCTTATAATAGTTTCTTCCAGACCCTCTAGTTCTGCTACATAGCACTTAGTGTGACTATTTAATCAATGTCTGAGTTCCTAATGACTCGTTAGCTTCATGTAGAATTGAGGGGGGAGACAGGGAATGGTTTTGTTCATCATTATTTCTCCAGCACCACATCTGGACTATAACAACTACTCAAAGCATTTGTTAATAAATATTGAATAAACAAGGAATTAATGTCAACTGCTAGTAACAAATTCTCATGTTAGAAATGTAAGAACAGAAATCACACACTGTACTTGGCAGCTAAAGATGGATAAATGAGAGAGAAAACTGTAAACAGTAAAATCATCATAAGAAGATCCTTAGGTATTAAGAAAGATGATTCTTTGATCAGAGGCTTTCCAGACAAGAGGGATCGTCAATGGATCTGTGATGTAATAACGGGAAACTACAAGGCAGACATTCTAGGGAGAGTTTGGTAAAAGCAGGTCATCCTGACAATCAACCAAAATGGAAAATAAAATATTACTGATGAATTTATTTATGCATAATTTCCTATTTTTTTTGGAGAGGTTTTCGCTACAGGGCACATGCACTCGCCAGACAGACAGAGAGAGACATAGAGACATAAAGCGAGAAATCATCCCCCAGAGGGGATGGTCACGCCACAATCTCTTCTCCTCCATTCTCCTCTCAGGATCTTGGGCACGCACACACATGCGCCCGGCGTGAGTTTTAAGCCACTGGGTCTGGGACACAAACCGTGGTCTACTATGTGGGAATCCAGCAACATAGCCATTACGCCAACTGCTGGTTCCCTGTTGTGCTTTTTTATGGCATCAATAAAGAAGTTTCCTAGTGATGCATTTTCAATCTTGCAGGGTCAACTCATTTTCAGCAAAAATCATGATCTACTCCATATCAGGGTATCAAAATGAAGAATTGTGCAAGGGGCAAAAGAATAATGCCAGAAATGTGTTCAGCCTTAAACTTATTCAGATCCTTAGATGTGCAGGGCCTCGCCACAGGAGAGAAATTGACTAGGAGAAGTTGGATGGGAATTAATTTTCACAAGACAGTCTCGTTTTATGCATGACCTATTTCTGAGCCCTTCATTCTCTCTATATACAGCTTTATCCTTACATGGAATGAGCAACCAAAACTTAGAAGTTGTGTTAAAACAAGAAAGAGGAGTGTTCCATCAAGTATTGTGCAGTGCTGGACAAAGATAGCTTCTTGCTGAGACCAGACTTGTTCCTCTACATTACATTGAGCAGGACTACTTCAGGAGTAGCTGGTGACCTTTGCCTGCTATACCTGGGAAAATTTGGAGATGGGATAATGTTAAAAATGCCCAGGTTGTGGGACCAGCAGTTAGTGTAATGGCTATGTTGCTGAACTCCCACGTAGTCGACCACGATTCGTGTCCCGGACCCAGTGGCTTAAAACTCACGCCGAGCGCATGTGCGTGCGTTCCCAAGATCCCGAGAGGAGAACAGAGGAGAAGGGATTGCGGTGTGGCCATCCCCCCTAGGGCGTGATTTCTCGCTTTCTGTCTCTCTGTCTCTCTCTGTCTGTCTGGCGAGCGCACGCGCCCTATAGCAAGAACCTCTCCAAAAAAAAAAAAAAAAAAATGCCCAGGTTGTAAAATATCCTAGATGCTTTCTTCATAATTTATATATAAGATATATATGAACTCAAACTAGATTCACTCTCCCAACTCAAATGAAATAGACAGATAGAAGAAGAACTAAATAAATACATTTTCATGATCTGAAAGTTGGGGAAAGAGGATCTTAGACTGGGAGAGTGGGTGAGTGAGTTCTGCCAACTGCCTTCTTTGAAAGAAAGAAAAAGAGATGTCAGTTTTAAAAAACTTGACTTTTCCACTGTGCATATGTTATATGTAATTGCAACTTATATATGTAATGCCGATATAAAGCAAGTTTATTCTGTATGTAAGCATGTACTCATGTATGCACACATCAGAATGGAAGGCATTTATTATGTATTTTTCAGAAATTACATACAATTATTTCAGTTCTAGAGATATTAAAATATTCCAAAAAAAAATCATTTATTAGTGACAATAAAATAAATATAGATAATGTATTAACTTAGAAAAACTTTGAGAATACTATGTTTTAGATATTAAACACACACACTAAAAAACTTAAATAACCAGTAGCATGACAAAGTCAGATTGAAAGAGAGAGCTGAGGAAGGGGAAAATGGCAAAGGGAGAAGAAGAGAAAAGAGAGAAGAAAAATAGAGAAAAAAGGAAAAATAAATTCAACAATATCTCAACCAAACTAATAGCTCGTTTGAGGTTTTACATTTTCTCTTTATTTCCTTATTATTAAAAGTAGGCATATTGGTTGTTAAATTTAAAAAAAATTGAACACTAAATTATGCAGAATCAGCTGAATTCTAGCAATCATAAACAAGCATATAAAAATATGTGTTTATCTCCTCCAAATAAAGATTCATATTATATAAAAAGTTAATAGGGAGATTAAACCAATCAATCCAAGTTAAATCTTCTCAATTTCTATGACCAAAATGTATGGTAATTAAGTCTTTATTCAACTTACCAACTTAAGAAATAGCCAATATTGAAAGAATTAGTGCATTCTTACTGATAACTGCTCCAACTGTGATTGATCTCCATAACCATAGTTCAAGGAGAAAAGGTTATACTGGATTGAAAATCTCCTTGACCAGGACTAGCTGTTCTGGGGCTCCATGAAATGAGAACATGAAAGACAAAGAATTCACAAATTCTCACCATAGGTTTATGAACATAAGAAAGCACATATATATAGGAATCTCTTGGGAATTCCAAGTTTCTCTTCTTAGGTTCCCAACTTGCAATAATTTCTTATTTTCTAATCATTCAGTTTCTATTTACTCTGTCACCATTAATCCCATAAGAATAATTTGAGGTAACCTATAATTCCCATCTTATTACCCAAGGATATTATATTCTCTAATGACAAGCCTATGTTTACTATGGAGAGTATCATTTGTTAGATCACCAGTGATGAAGAAAAACATTGAGCCTTTGGAATTACTTGTGAACATCCAATCCATTGAGCACATGTATTAGATTATGTGCTCAAATATGTTTTGCATCTGTTATTCATTCCCCCTAGAAATTTATATTCTGATTACATAGATAATACTAGCCACACATAAACATACAAATAATTAAGTTTTAAATTATATGGTGCTCTATCTAGAGCTATAGATGTGAGAGAATTAGTAAATTTTCTGGGCTTTCTGTTTCCTTTAGAATGGGGTTGGAAAATGGCCCAATAAAAACAATGAAAAGGGAAAACAGTTATTATCTGAGGACATCACAGAAAGATTATATACTAGGTCTAATGTGGATAGGTATAGAAATGAGATATTGGCTTTTTTTCTGAGGAAAAAAAAATGCAGATCTAACAGCTGTCAGATGATTGCTGGCCTGGACTAACATCTTGACTATGATAATACTTAACAGTTTCCTGAACTATAAACATCTTACAGAGTAATTTTATGTTTTTAATAATGGAATAAAATAGAAGCAAGGCACTTTCATTTTTTCTGAACAGAGATAAAGACAACAACAATACAAAAAAATTCTGGATAATTCCTTTCCCCTCATTCCTATATAAAAATTACTGAAATACTCAATGATAGAACTAGTTCATCTTTTTGAAACCATCTGTTCTGGAAGCTATAGCTAAAACATGCCCAAATATCAAACCCCTTTTCACATACTTACTGAGACCCCAATATTTCATCACTGTGAGTAAATTTCTTTACTTTTTTGTAGGGAGCATTGATATAGCTAATGTGTGAGAATATTAGTTGTGCTGCATGGTCACAAGTACTTGATGTTCTCAGAGTTGTTACTTTTTGTTTGTTTGCTTTACCAACCAAAAAACATTTTGTTTTTAAGACAGAACCAATAGCATTAACACAAACCCAAATGCTAGTGCAAGAGTTCACTGGGTCTCACGAAAGAGAAAAGTGCACTGAGGTGTCAGCAAACAACTGGAATCACTGCTGTGGTGACGTGGGGCTAATATGCTCATGAAGAAATGCCATCTGTGTCTGCATGGACATGGAAATTCAGGGCAAGAGTAAAGCACAGCAAGGCAGAAGGACAGATGGGCAAAGCTTCAAGACCCTTTCCTCCAGTCTAATGCACTCTCATCCTCTTTTGAAAATTAAAGCATTTGACAGAGCATTTTACAAAATCCTGGAATATCAAAGAACACTTGGTGAAAGTCTAGAATAGATCCAAAGTTGATACTAAAGTTATACAGGGAGGTTGGTGGGGGGACCATTGGTTTCCTCAAAGCTAGATATCACAAGCTGGCAAGCACTAAATTTAGTCAGGTGTGCTTCCAGCAGGA
>NW_006199376.1:344435-362547 GCF_000334495.1 Tupaia belangeri chinensis
GAAGCCACTGGTCTAATAAAGGCCAGTCTTCCTCATGCAGAACCCTTGCTCCTTGACTTCCCAGTCACCAACTCAATCAGCTTTATCTATTATTTCCTGCAGTTCCTTATTGGTTCTCGCCCAGCTCCTTGGCCAGATTTCTGAACAATATTGTCACAGTTTCATCATCATCAAAGAGCTTGAATGCTTTCAGGATTTCTTCTTTGGTATCTTTCTCAGACATTTTCTGAGTCATCACAGTCAAGAGATTACTAAAGTCGGGAACCAGCAGTTAGCGTAATGGCTATGTCACTGGACTCCCACGTAGTCGACCGTGGTTCGTGTCCCGGACCCAGTGGCTTAAAACTCACACCGGGCACGTGTGTGTGCGTGCCCAAGATCCCGAGAGGAGAATGGAGGAGAAGGGATTGCGGCGTGACCATCCCCCCTGGGGGGTGATTTCTCGCTTTCTGTCTCTATGTCTCTCTCTGTCTGTCTGGCGAGCGCACACGCCCTACAGTGAAAATCTCTCCAAAAAAAAAAGAAAGAAAGAAAGAAAAAAGAGATTACTAAAGTTCATCTTTCTTGTCACTTGTCAATTTCACTGATCATTTTCTTGTTCTCTTCTTTCTTAGGTTCAATGCCCAGGGGTCTCATTCCACTTTCAATTCCTTAACATCTATGAATCCAGTTCTGTCAACATCGAAGAGGTTTAAAACTTCCCAGACTTCTTGTCTCTGTTCTGCAGTAAGCCCATTGTTGTTGGTCTCTGCTGCCCATTGTTCCTAAGGGCTATTTTTAATCCATTCTCATAGGTTCTAGTGCTATCTCATGTTTGTTAGTTGACATTTCTCTGAATTATATTGAGCATATTTTTCATGTGTTTTTTTGCCACTTAAACCATTTTCTTGGGCAAAGTGCCTGTTCAAATCATTGCCCATTTCTTTTTACTGGATTATTTTTCTTATTATGAGTCTTGAGAATTCTCTATATGTTCTAAATTGCATGTGTGTTTTGTAAATACTTTTTCCTAGTCTATGGCTTTTCTTTTCATTCCCAAAACAGTGTCTTTCATAGAGCAGATTTTTTAAAATACAAAATCCAATTCAGGCATGGCATAGTGGTTGAGGAGTTAGATCCAATGTGACCAAGAATCTTGGCCCTATGACTTTAAAAACACACCAGGTATATGTGGTGCATGCTTAAAATATCAGGAAGAGAATGGAGGAGAAGGAACTGTAGCATGGCCATCTACCCTGGAGGTGATTTTTCACTTTTTTTTCTTTGTATATCTCTTTCTGCCTCTCTCTGGAGGGTACACACATCCTATGGCAAAAATCTAAATATATACATAAAGTACTGTTCAAGTTCTTTTTCTCTAATGAGTACTGTCTTTGGTGTCATGTCTAAGAAAAAAAAATTTTAGAATTAAAGTATGAGTTTATTTCTGTGTACAGTTTTTCAAAAAAATTTTACATTAGCCAAAGTCACAAAGATTTTTCTTTCACATTGCTTTCTAAAAGTTTTGTACTTTTAGGTGTTATATTTAAAATTTATGTTCATCCTTTCTTGAGGTATATTTTAGTATAGTTTGTATTGCAGTATAACAGATACTTAGGAAAATCCATAAAATGGTAAGTGATTGATAAATTTGACAGTGTCAGCATCAGTTGAAGAAATAAAATATTACTAGTAATTCAAAAGTCACCTTATATCAATCCCATTATTACTACTCCAAAAAAAGATAGTAATAATCCAGACTTTTAACAACATTGACTATGTTTGCCTAACAGGAGCCAAAGCATTAGCAGCAAGCTAAAACTAACTAAAAGTAATTTTTCTCTCCCTCTTTGAGAAAATCAAGAAAAACAACTATTTCAACTAACTACTACCTCTAGTCATTCTGGTAAGCAAACGAATGCTTAATTCCAACAAAAGATGATATAAATGTTGTAATTAGGGTATACATGATTCATATCAATTGCTTATTATAAAAAACTTAGACTTGATGGATGTATGAAAATTAGGTTTATTGAAAATATTATCTTTAATAAGTTATTCATTCTATTTTTTATTATTACTATTATAATTATTATTATTTAATTTGATCAGAGAGAAATAAAGAGAAGGGAGTGGGGAGAGAGAAAGCAAGCCATCAGGTCCAGGACTTGAACCATGGTCAGCTATGTTGGAGTCCAGTGTCTCAACCACCATGCCACCTGCCAGCTCTGGAAAGATCCATCGTTTTTATAGCAGTCTGATATAAGATCAGGATATACCATTAAAAAAAACTCCCTCTGTGTAATAGACTTCTACACATATGTTTCTCAAAAAAACCTCATATGTTAAATGAAAACATTACAAGACTCTTAAATCAATAACTTACATGCACATGAATGAAATCGGACTTTTATTTTATATTATGAGCAAAAATCAACTTACAAAGAACTAGAGTCATAAATGTAAGATCGAAACAGCAAAGTTTCTGGAAGAAAACAGATGAAAAGCCATGATATTGATCTTGGCAATCATTTTATGACTATGATATAAATAACACTGGCCACCTAAAGCAAAAATAGACAAATGGGACTACATCACACTAAGAAGCTACTGCATAGAAAGGTATACAACTAATGAAATGAAAAGTTTACATACAAAGTTGAAAAGTATATTTACAAATCATATATCTGATAAGGGACCAGTCTCCAACATGTATATAAAAACTCCTATAACTCAATAACAAAACCCAAATAACCTAATTTAAATATGGGCTAAAAACTTGATAGTTCTGTAAAGAAGACATACTAATGGCCAAATAAAGTATGAAAAGAAGCTCAACATTATTAATCACCAGTTAAATGTAAATAAAAGCCATTAGTTATCGACTGTCACCTGTCAGAATTGTTATTACTAAAAACAAAGCAAAACAAACAAAAAACAGAAGTGTCACCAAGGCTATAGAGATATTAGAACTCTTTTATATTAGTCTTTAGAATGCAAAATGGTGCAGGATCTGTGGAAAACAGTATTGAGGTTGGTTTCTCAAAAACTTAAAAATAGAGCTACCATATAGTCCACCAATTCTACTTTAATGATTTATCCAAAAGATTTAAAATCAGGATCTCAAAGAGATATTAGCACTCCCATCTTCATTGCTACACTAATCACACTACTCAAAATATACAATTAATCGAATGTCCATCAACAAGTGAGTGGGTAAAGTAGGGTTTATATGTACAACTAAATATCAATACAACACTGAAAATGAGAAAAATTCTGCAATATGTAATGATGTGGATGAACTCTGAGGATGTTATTATGCCCATTGAAATAAGCCAGTCACAGAAAGAAAAGCACCACATTATTCCTCTTATGTGAAGCATCCAACAGTCAAATTAATAAACTCAAAAAGTAAAATTTAAAAAAAAGTGAAATGAGAGTTTCAGGGTTTAGAGAAGGGGAATATTGGAAATTACTATACAAAATCACTATACAAAAAATGCAATTTCTACATAAAGTATCAAGGAAGCAAGATGAATTACCTCTAGAAGTCTGCTATAGAATGTTGTGCATATAGTCAACAAAAATGCTTTGCTCAGGCCAGTAGGTGATGTGGTGGTAAAGATGCTAGACTCCCATATGATTGACCAGAGTTTGAGTTCTGGACCCGTTGGCTTGAAAATCATGCTGGGTGCATGTGCATGCATGCTCAAAACTCCAAGAGGAGAACAGAGAAGGGATTGTGGAGTGGCCATTCCCCCCTTGGGGGGATATCTCACTTTTTCTCTGTCTCACTCTGTCTCTTTCCAGCAAGTGCACATGCCCTGTGGAAAAAATTTTAAAGGAGTAATAATATATTACACACTTAAAAGAAAAAAACTTTTTAAGAGGGTAGAGCTTATGTAAAATGCTCTTACCACATAGATAATTTTTTAAAAAGAAAATAATATGAAAGAAACATATCAAACTGTTGACTATAGTTACTTATGGAGAAATAATGGTAGAAATTTTAATTTATTTCTTTACCTATTTCTGTATTGTTTGAAGTTTTTACGATAAAAATGCATTATTACATAAGAGAAGGAACATTATAATTTCCTCTGCTATTTTGAATCTTTGGTATTAGTTTATGTGAACCTGATTTGACAGTTCAGCCCTAGTGCTATAACCCCCATCTGCAGAACCTTAAGTAAATGTAATCATTTATATTATAATATATAATTTATAATACCGATGTTTGTATAGTAGATAACTTCATTCACAGTAAACTTTTTTCTGTCTGGTTTCTTATGCTTCATCCGCTAAACCTCTAGAGGTAATTCATCTTGATTAATTGATACATATGCACTGTGAATAGGAACTCTCAAGATCCCCCTATCTCCAAGCCCTGGAAACTCTCATTTAACATTTTTCTTTTATTCATTTAACTTTCGAGCCTATTAATTTGACTATTAGATGCCTCATGAAAGTGGAATCACGTGGTGCTTATCTTTGTGTGACTGGCTTATTTAAATGAGCACAATGTCCTCATATTTCATCCACATCATGGATATTGCAGACTAAGTGTTGAATTGTATTTAATTGTACATATAAACCATATTTTCTTTATTCATGCACTTGTTGATGGATATTTGGTTCATACTTTGTTCATTCTCATTGTTACATATTTTTCACTATATAAATGTATCATACCATATTCATTATACATTCTACTATTAATGTACATTTGAATTGTATCAATTATTGGAAACACTGTATACAGTGCTTCCATGATGCACATATGCACAGGCAAGAAATATGCAATTCTTTTATGGATATGTACCTATGACTGGTATTTTTAGGGAATAGAGTATACATATGATTAGCTTTTGGAGATACTTACAGCTTTACAAAATGATTTTACCAATTTATTGTTTATCAACATCAATGTATAAGTATTCCAGTTACTTTATATCTTTCTTTCCACTCAATATTTCTTATTTTAAACTTTTGGGTCAGTGCAAAATGCAATGCTTAGCAATTTCAAAGGCATTTTCCTTATGACTAAAGAAGCACAACATCTTTTCATAGTCACTAAAAATTTTGGTATCTTCTTTTGAGAAATCCCTATGCATGTCTTTTGCTTATTTTTCTGTGTGGCAGTGTTTATTTTTCTTCTCCATTTATAGGAGTCCTATATATTTGGTATATAAGTCACTTAGTTTGCATATTTTCTAGTATATTAATTTTAAAAAGTCTTCAGGGTTTTTTGTTTGTTTTTATTTTATTTTATTTTATTTTTTTAGCTTTTCCAATTGACTACTTGCAATCACCAGAGAAAGAGAGAAAAAGAGAAAGAAAAAGAGAGAAATTATCCCCCAGGGTGGATGACCATGCTTTATTCCCTTCTTTAGTCTTCTCCTGGAATTTTGAGCATGCACAGACAGTTATCTAACATGATTTTCAAGACACCAGTCCAGTCCTGGACTCTAATCAGTTGACCATGTTGAATCCAGCACCTTAACGTCCATGACACCCACTGGCCTATCTTGGGTTTTAATAATATTACTGTTCATATTTGTCTTTGTGCATTTACATAGAAAATCCCTTCTAATGAACATATGGAGGAAATCTGATATTTTATAAGGCTATCAAGAGTTAATTATATTTTTTGCAAAAATATCTTCAGCACTCTCTCACGAATCTGCTTGGTCCTAACCCCATAGATAACAGGGTTTAGGGCTGGTGGAACAACCACATATAGATTGGCTAAAAGGATATGGATATATCCCGGAATGTTGTGGCCAAAACGATGTGTTAAAAAGGAGAAAAATGCTGGCATAAAAAAGGCTACAATAACACCGATGTGGGAGCCACAGGTGTTGAGAGCTTTGAATCGAGCTTCCCAAGATGGCAGGCAGAAGACGGCATAGAGGATCCTGACATAAGAAAAAGCAATAAAAATCACATCCAATAACAAAATGAACATATCACCAAGACCAAATATTATGTTGACTTTGATGCTGGCACAAGCCAGGCGGGCAATGCCCATGTGCTCACAGTAAGTATGAGGGATGACTCGGTGACCACAGAAGGGCAGCCTCAGGAGGAGAAACACCAGGGGAGTGACCATGCACAGACTCCGCAGGATAGCAATGCCGGCAATGAAGCTGATGGTCTTGCTGGTGAGGATCATGGTGTACTGAAGGGGTTTGCAAATGGCGATGTAGCGGTCAAAGGCCATGGCCAGCAGCACAATGCTCTCCATGGCAGTGAAGAAGTGGATGAAGAACATCTGAGAAAGACAGCCTCCAAAAGATATTTCCCTGAGACCAAACCAGAAGATGCTCAACATTTTGGGGATGGTGGCTGTGGACAAGCCCAAGTCGATGAAATCCAACATGGCTAGGAAGTAGTACATGGGCTCATGGAGACTGCGCTCAGTCTTGATCACGAAGAGGACAGCAGTATTCCCCAGAAGTGCAGTGAGGTACAGATAGCAGAAGGGGAATCCAATCCAGATGTGGGCATGTTCCAGGCCTGGGATGCCCAGCAACAGGAATGAAGAAGGACGGAACTCGGTTTCATTAGGAATGGGCATCCTCTCTTCCTCCATTGGTGACTGAGCATATCAAAGATCGATATCCACTTCCTATTAGTAATTCTTGTTCCACTTCCTTGTTTTTTACAGACTCCTGGAAAAATATAAAATAATATTGCAATATTTTTGTTTCCCATTCAATGTGATTAACAACTTTCTGCCTTCCTTTTTGAAACACAGATGGCTTCAGGAGTACAGCTAGCCTTATTCTTTCTCAGATAATTCCACCCATAAAAGGTTGATCAAGAAGACCAAAAGAAAAAGTCTATCTTTCAGGTAAATAGAGTAAGATATTAAGATAATAAAGAGATTTGTCCTTTGCATTTAGGACAAATCTTATATTGGATGAACATGACAAGTAATTTAACATATGTTATCCAATACATCTGTTGGGGGAAGTTGAGGGCTACTAAAATATGTATTTTTGACAGTATATGAATATATATATAATATATATATATATTACTATCTGATTCTTGAAAGATAGACCGTGAATATACTTTTATTTTTCATTTACCTAAAACTTCACACACAAATTCTCAGACAAAACATTAAATGAACAAGAATGAAAGCAGCAGATGGCATAATGGTTATGTCACTGGACTCTCACATAATTGACTGCAGTTCAAGTACCAGACCTGATGGCTTAAAACTCATGGCAGGTGTGTATGTGTGTGTGCTCAAGATCCTGAGAGGAGAATGGAAAAGAAGGGATTGTGATGTGACTGTCCTCCCAGTAGATGATTTCTCACTTTCTGTATCTCTGTCTCTCTCTGTCTCTCTGGCAAGTGCACATGCCCTATAACAAAAATCTCTCTTTAAAAAAATAAACAATGAATTAAAAAATAAACACAAGCATAAGAGAAAACATAACAACAACCAGGATGCCCCATGTGATAAGTAATATAATTTGTATTTTTACTATGTATTCCAAAAATCATCTTTATCCAAAATATTTTAGATTACAAATAAAGACACAGAAGTGAAAACATTTTGAACAGGAGACTTTCCAAGTTAGAGTAAAACTTAGGCTTATAGAAGATCTTTAAAAATATCTTAAATTGAAATGGTCTCATTATCTATAAAATACATGAAATTTCACATCTATTAAGAGCTGTCTTAGGAAGGCCAGATAAGGAAACACAAAGAGCTTCTCATTTAGTTTTTCTTTCTTCTTTCTTTCTTTCTTTTTTTTTAGAGGTTTTTGCTATAGGGCGCGTGCGCTTGCCAGAAAGACAGAGACAGACAGAAAGAAAGCAAGAAATCACCCCCCGGGGGGATGGACACACCGCAATCCCTTCTCCTCCATTCTCTTCTCGGGATCTTGGGCACACATGCACACACACCTGGCATGAGTATAAGCCACCGAGTCTGGGAGTTGAACTGCGGTCAACTACATCGGAGTTCAGCGACATAGCCATTATTTAACTGCTGGTTCCAAGAGTTTCTCACTTCTTGAACTCTAGTCATTCCTGTTTGACTCTGCTTATACTTTAGGTACTCTTGAGCTTATAGTGTAACAAAGCCGTCGTATATCTCAGATGTTGGTGTTTTCCTGGATGCTTCCTTTTAAGTACTAAAGAAAAAGGACCACGTTAAATTATTCTTTTTTGTAATAAAAGAAGCCTGAGTGGTAAAATATTGGACTTACTTATTCTGAATTAATATTTTATAACAAGAAAAGGGGAGTTAGTTCATTATTAGTTAATTTTCTGAGATGAAACAATTTCTTAAAACAGTATAGAAATATAGATTCTGGGAATCAATTCCTGGAAATTTCAGGAAATTATATTTGAGTGACACTCATCAGGGTTGGTCATCTAAGAAAAGCATTATAGTCTTCTTTGACCCTGGAAACAACCAGACTCTAAGAAAGAATATTGTCCAGTTGAAGCTTATTATGAGTAGCAAACAGAGGTAATTTGGAACATTTGATAAAAATGGAAGTAGAAAAATTCAAATATGACTTGGTCAATGTTCTCACAATGTAGTAAGGGAGATGCAAATGAAAAAGTATAATAGGATTAAAGTGTTGCATTATGGTAGAACAATGCAGAAAATGCTGTCAGTATGAGTTGAGACAAAAACAAGTTCGTTGGAGGAGTGAAATTAATCACAGTCAAGTATATTTTTACCTTAAGGCATGTGCACTTGGTGAGGAAAAAGAAAGAGACAGAGACTGTGAGAGAGAAAGTGAGAAATCACCCGCCCCAGGGGATAGCCACGTTGTAATCCCTTCTCCTCCATTCTCCTCCCAGGATCTTGGGCACACACACACACACACACACACACACACACACACACACACACACATCATGCCTGGTGTGAAGTTCAAGCCTCCTGGTCTGCCATTTGGGAGTCCAGTCTATGTAACTACTACACCACCTGCTGGCCCCTCAACCAAGTGTGTGTGTGTGTGTGTGTGTGTGTGTGTGTGTGTGTGTATGTGTGTGTGTGTGTGTGTACATTTTTTTTTAGAGAGAGATTTTTGCTTTTGGGCACATGTGCTTGTCAGAGAGACAGAGAGAGACAAAAAGAGAGAAAGTGAGAAATAGCTCCCCAGGGCACATGGCCACACAACAATCCCTTCTCCTCCATTCTCCTCTTGGGATTTTGGACACACATGCATGCTCATTTGGTGTGAGAAGTCACTGGGTCTGGCACTCAAACCACGGTCAACTATGTGGGAGTCCAGTGATGTAACCATTATGCCATCTGCTGGTCCCACCAAGTACATTTTTACAAGGAAGTATAGAAAGTTTATTCCAAGTGAAAAGAAAAGTGTGTACCAATTGAGAACAAGAATAGAATAGTCAGTGGCCCTACTTTGGAAGGTGAGTTCCCATCTAAGATTTGAACTCTGTGTTTCTCTATACAGAACTTCCCCAGATTCTGGCAGTTGATGCTTCTACCTTCACTGAATGTATCTGAGCCATCTCAAGGACTATCCAGAGCATGAAGTTGCAGAATTATAGTTTTATCCTAGAAAGGAAACCTATCCTATTCTCAATTCTTATTTTCTAGGCACACTCCCCAGAACTGGTGCCCTCCTAAACACCAAAACAGTCATGTTTCCAAGTTAGTAAATAATGAGCAAACAAACCAGTCATTTATACATCCATAAGAGAGTGCTAATCTACCCACATATATGGTCCTCACATCTTTGTTAGGTACAGTGATGAGATGGCCATAGCCTCTCCTCTTTGAGACCATGATTTTTAATGTCCTAAGATGAACTCATATCAAACAGTAATTTTAAATCTGCATCATTGTTATTCGCTACTCTACCATATTCCATAGCCTCCTCTCACCCATGTACCTTGCCATCCCACCCCCCACATAAACACCAGTGCATGCCCTGTACCTGATAAGGATGAGGACTGCTTTTCTGTACTAGCAGTTCACCCTTCAGGAATGTTTAGCAATGTCTGGAAATATTTGTAATCATCTTAACTTGGGACAAGTGTCTATTGAGTAGATGCCAGGGATGCAGCTAAATATCCTGCAGAACAAAGAATTATCTAACCCCAAAAGTCAGAAGTATCAGGGAAATGGAGGAGGGTGAGAGAGGAAATCAAGGGAGAATAGAAACAAAATGTTTAAGGGACATAAAAATGGAAAATTATCTGTTGATAATATGTATGATAAAATCTTTGACTGGACCAATATACAGTGCATTTGTGATGGGAAAATTCATTTGGTGTGCTGCAATGATACACAGTGATTGAATGAAAAAAATAATTAAAGAAAAGAAAATGAAAAAATAAACCATGCTCTACACCTTTATCTCTTATCTCTACCTAATTCCCAGTCCCATGGCAGATGCTGTAATGAAATGGCCTGAACTATCCACACATAATCCCATACCTCAGCTGCCTTCCCACCTTAGTCTTATGTTCTATTTTTAAAAAGAAAGAGAAAGAAAGAAAGAAAGAAAGAAAGAAAGAAAGAAAGAAAGAAAGAAAAAGAAAGAAAGAGTCTATCAGATTTATGCTTACACATCATGGTTTGTTTAGTCATTCATGCATTTTTTAAGGTTCAGGCATATAGTTGTTAATCTCCTTTGCTAAGTCTGGCAGTGTGTTATGTACCTGGAAAATACAGTCCTAATATCTTTTTTTTTCTTTTTCCTTTTTTTGGAGAGGTTTTTGCTATAGGGCGTGTGCACTCACCAGAAAGACAAGAGAGACAGAGAGACAAAAAGTGAGAAATCACCCCCCGAGGGGGAAGGCCACACTGAAATCCCTTCTCTTCCATTCTCCCCTCGGGATCCTGGGCACACACGCACACACACCTGGCCTGAGTTTAACCCACTGGGTCCAGGACTCGAACTGCGGTCGACTACATGGGAGTCCAGCGACATAGCCATTACGCTAACTGCTGGTCCCAGTCCTAATATCTTGATAGTCACATTTGATCCCCAGTATATAAAATTTAAAAAAGGAGCTGAACTTTTTCCTGCATTCACCTGTAGTTGTATGTGTGGAATTACAGATCCAAGGAGATATGTGTACATGTAGGACAAAGTATGTCTATGACAGTTTATGGGCATAAAATTTGTAAGGACCAAAGCTTGTCTATGTATTCTCTTTTCATTCTGTTTTCAACTCTCTGTGTAACAGGGTATTTTCCCTCCCCATCTCTATCTTAGCACAGACTCATTCCCCATATCTCACGCTATTTCCAACAGCTCTAGCAGTGTAATAAAGTCTCACCTTGATTTCCAAATATATCTCAGAGGCTGAACTTAAAAAGCATCATCTGACATCTTCTGGGCTCACACTTTCCTAACCAAGGAATAGACATTTATAGTGATGTACTAGCCCTGATTCCACTGGGATGGATACCATAGTCTCTGTGGGCTTTTGGCACAGACTGAGTGATATTCACTAGAGAACTCACCCTCTCTACACTGGAGCTATGAGGAGGGTGTCATCTACTCTCTCCTATGCAATGATAGATTATGTATCTTTTCTGCTTTCAAAAATGAAGAATGAAGTCTAAATTTCCACTTAACAACTGGACAGTGAAGATGGCTCTTTGCCATTTTTGATAACAAGTTCCATCAGTTTTCTATCATTTTTTGTTTGCATCATCTCTATTATAGCATAAACTAGGTGGGTAAAAGACTGACTAAGACAATAACAACAGGAGAGGCCAAGGTCCTGGAGACAAGAAAGTTCACCAAAGTTAGCAGAGCTTCTATTCACCCTTTCTCCGTTGGTTTAATAATTATATGAGCAGGAACAGGCTAATGATCAGGGGAGAGAGAAACTACTCAGACAAGAAAACTTGCAGAACATTGTGAGAATATGAGTGCTAAGGGGGAAAAATGCATTTGGATGTATCAAAAGCAGCCAGAACATGAAGAAAGAACCAAGATGACCAAGTGAAAAGGGGTAAAAAAATGAGCCCAAAAGCCTACAACATTCTTCTCATAGAGTAAATTTCTTCTCAAAGGATATCAAAACAGTTGCACCTAATCAGTTGCATACAAGAGCAGAACTTTCTATATGAGTTTTAAACAAGTGAGATCAAGATTCTGAAGCATTTCTTTAAAGAATTATAAAGTAAATGTAGCATGGCTTTATCAGTATGACCCCGAAGACAAAGCACAATCAAAGCCATGGCTACAAAGAATGGAAGTAGTCTAGTCAACACAAAAGCAGACTAGTAAGAGCAAAGGCCATAGCAACAGCTTTATTTGTTTGTTTTTTTATTTTTATTTTTATTTTTTTGTTTTGGATACTCAGCATGTTGCATGTTGACTTTCTAGGCAGCCAAATTGCAATATCATCTGTTTATTTTAAGGGCGTTTTACAAAGCTAGCTGAAGCTTTGCAAAAAAGCATCACTAGAGTCTACACCATGCCAATGCTCTTGCTCATATTTTCATCAAAGAAGGGCAGTTTTGTGACATTTAATGGGAAATTGGCATCCACATTCCAAATATAATTTTGTTTCATCTAAATTCTTTTTGTTCCATATCTTTAAAAAATATATTTAAAATACACCCATTTTTCATCACCTAATAATGTAAAAATCTGCATTAACATGGTTAAATTACTGAATGCTCAGTTTTTTTGATGGTCTAATTGATTGGTACCATCATTTACAAAAATATCTTGGGACCAGTAGGTGGCATAGTGGTTAAGGTGCTGGACTCCCTTGTGACAAACCGTGGTTCGAGTCACAAACCTGGCAGTTTGAAACTCAGGCTGAGCACATGTCCACGTGCACCCAAAATCCCGAGGAGAGAATAGAAAAGATATTCTTGCATGGCTATCTTCCCTGGGAGATGATTTCTTGCTTTCTGTCTCTGTCTCTTTGGCAAGTGCACACACCCTATAGCAAAAATCTTTAGGGAAAAAGAAAAACCCTTGAACTTCATGAGCTTATGATGAAAAATAAAGTTTATATATTTTAATCTTTATCTTTTTGTTTTTAAGTTTTGCTATAAGGATGCACGTGCTTGGACAATAGAGACAGAGATTGACAGAGAGAGAGGGAAAGTGAAAAATCACCTCCCAGGAGGGATGTCCATGCAGCAATCCCTTCACCTCTATTCTCTTCTAGGGTATTTGCTCACACAGTCACATGTGCATAGCATAATTTTCAAGCCACTAGGTCCAGGACTTGAATCATGGTCAACCATGTGAGAATCCAGTGCCTTGACCTCCACACCACCTGCTAGTCCAGTCTTTATCTTTGTATTCTATTTTCAATTAACTTTTTGATATACTCTATATAAATTATATATATATATATATACATATATATATATATATGTATGTTTACATAATAAGCACAGTTTATTTTTGAAAACAAATACCATATGTATACTCTATTATTTCCTATTTCCTATAATGCAAATTTTTAATTCCATGACTAGACCTGCTTCTCTGTGTGAATGGTGATAATTATGGAAGCTCTGGTATAGGGTCAGAATGAGGAATGAGTGTGTGTGTACAAAATATACTTACTGATATTGCTCTCCACATCCATAGTGCCTTTCATAGTACGCTGATATACTGTACTTAGGTAAGTTATTATTATGTTAATAATCTTAACACAATATATTCTATATATAATCTGTTGGAAAATACATGTTATTCTTTATTACATTACATTAATAATTTTTGTGTACTATAAGAAAAGCATAACAGTTGGAAAGCATTTTATTTGTCTTATATCACTACTTAGCATTAAATATTGAATTTGAGTAAATCATGAACTTTCCCAAGCATTAACACATTAATCACAAAAGTAAAAAAAAAAAAAAGTACTGTATACTTTATAAGACTATCTTGAGAATCTAGCAATACAAGGAAAAGTACTTTTAAAAGTATATTTTTAGGGATTAGCAGGTAATGTTGTGGTTAAGGCACTGGACTCCCACATGACCAACCATGATTTGAATCCCACACCTGGTGACTTGCTTTCTAACTTTCTCTCTTTCTCTCTCATGCACACAAAATTTTTAAATAATAATAATAAATAAAAATAAATAAATAATTTTTACAGTATATTTTAATTCAAAGTTCTGTATCTTACCATTACCCTTAAAGTAAAAGCTTCAGTCCATGAATGAATAATGTTACTGACTGCAACATTCCCCTCTGCTTTTCTGCTTTCTATTGGGTAACAAATTAAAAAATACATAAATAGGGACCAGCAGTTAGTTTAATGGCTATGTCGCTGAACTCCCATGTAGTCAACTGCGGTTTGAGTCCCAGACCGGGTGGCTTAATCTCATGCCAGGCTTTTGGGCATGCGTGCCCAAGATTCTGAGAGGGAGAATGAAGGAGAAGGGATTGCGGCATGGCCATCCCCCCACTGGGGGGTGATTTCTCTCTTTCTGTCTCTCTGTCTCTCTCTCTCTTTTCAGGCAAGCACACATGCCCTATAGCAAAAAGCCTCTCCAAAATAAATAAATAAATAAATATACCTACTTTAACAGTGGAGAAAGCATGATTTGTAAGGCAATTCCCAGCCAACTGTGGTGGCTCCCATTACACTATGCTCAGAGATGCTAAAACCATGTTGATAAGATCCGAAATTTGTGTCCCAAGGACACCTTGCACACATTGGGTGGCTGTGCATAACCTGATCCTGTCTGGATAATGTTGAGGTGGATTGTGGTGTGAAGAACCTGTTGGGCATGCCTCTCTCTTCATAGGAAAAATAAAATCACATATGTATATATCTGTGAGTATGTGTGAGTGTGTGTGTATATGTATGTATTTAAAATGACAAATGTCCCAACCACAAATTGCTTAGCAATCTCTCTGGAAGAATATTCGAAGAAATCCTTTTCGAATTTGATTGGTTTTAACCCCATAGATTATAGGATTCAGGGCTGGTGGTACGACCACATATAAATTGGCTAAGAAAATGTGAATATATTGGGGTATATTATGTCCAAAACGATGTGTTAAGAAAGAGAAAAACGCTGGTGTGAAAAAGGCTAAGATCACACCAATGTGGGAGCCACAGGTGTCGAGAGCTTTGAGCCGAGCCTCCTGGGATGGGAGGTGGAAGACTGCATAGAGGATCCTGATATAGGACAGAATAATAAGAAGCACATCCAATATTAAAAGGCAGACATTACTAAGGCCAAATATGATGTTAATTTTGATGCTGGCACAAGCGAGGCGGGCAATGCCCATGTGCTCACAATAAGTATGAGGGATGACTCGGTGACCACAGAAGGGCAGCCTCAGGAGGAGAAACACCAGAGGAGCAACCATGTACAGGCTCCGCAGGATAGCAATGCCGGCAATGAGGCTGATGGTCTTGCTGGTGAGGATCATGGTGTACTGAAGGGGTTTGCAAATGGCGATGTAGCGGTCAAAGGCCATGGCCAGCAGCACAATGCTCTCCATGGCAGTGAAGAAGTGGATGAAGAACATCTGAGAAAGACAGCCTCCAAAAGATATTTCCCTGAGACCAAACCAGAAGATGCCCAGCATTTTTGGGATGGTGGCTGTGGACAAGCCCAGGTCGATGAAATCCAACATGGCTAGGAAGTAGTACATGGGCTCATGGAGACTGCGCTCAGTCTTGATCACGAAGAGGACAGCAGTATTCCCCAGAAGTGCAATGAGATACAGACAGCAGAAGGGGAATCCAATCCAGACGTGAGCATGTTCCAGCCCTGGGATGCCCAGCAACAAGAATGAAGATGGATGAAACTCGGTGTCATTAGGCAAAGACATTCTTTCTGCCACAAATAACTATTGTGTAATTAATTATTTGCTTCACTTTAGTGATCTTGTTCCACATCTCACTCTATTCTAATTCCTGTTAAAATGTAAAATAAATTTTGTTATATTACTTCTTCTCTTTACAGAAAGAATATAATTTACAATATTCTTCTAGCCTCATTTGAGTGTTACAGAACTACAAATTAAATCTACTAAGTCTTTTACCACTTTGCTTATTAAAACCTATTACACAGGAAGAAGGGAGGGGAGGGAAATCTTGGTTTAGTTAATAAAAATTCATAATAACAATCAATGTCAATGGATTAAACTCTCTGGTCAAGAGACACAGACTGGCTGACTGGATTAAAAATCAGAAACCCTCCGTCTGCTGCCTACAAGAAACCCATCTCATGGATAAAGACATGCATAGACTAAAAGCGAAGGATTAGAAAAAGGTATTCCATGTAAACTGAAACCAAAAAAGAGTGGGAGTCACTATACTGATTTAGGATAAAATAGTCTTTACAACAAAAACCATAAGAAGCTACAAATAAGGGCATTATACAGTAGTAAAAGGACTAATTCACTAAGAAGATATAATGCTTATAAATATCTATGCATTGAAACTCAGGAGCACCCAAATATTTAAAGGAAAGATCACTAGATCTAAAAGGAGAGATAGACTGAAACACAATAAATTTTGGATATATCAACATCCCATTAGCTCCTTTAGACAGATCAATAAGACAAAAAAAAGAAAAAAAAAAAACAAGCAAAGAGATTCAGGATCTAAATGATACTATAAGTCAGATGGACTTGATAAACATCTATACAACTTTCCATCCAAAACAACAACAACGAAAAACAAAATACACATTTTCCTCATCCCTGCATGGTACTTTCGCAAAGACTGACCACATAATAGGGCACAAAACCAGTCTTTACAAATTCAAAGGCACAGAAACGATATACAGCATCCTCTCCAACCCTGATGGAATTAAACCTGATATTAATCTTGGGAAAAAACTTCAAAAATACACAAATACATGGAAACTAAAAATCTACCTCTAAATGACTTCATGACTACTGAAGAGATTCAGATTGAAATCAAAAGATTCATGGAAACAAATGATAATGATTGCACAAGTTTCCATAATTCAGAGAATACTGCAAAAGCAATTATAAGAGATAAATTCAAAGCAATTAGTGCACACAAGAAACAGATGGAAAGGGGCAAAAGGACAACCTAATATCATGCATCAGGGAATTGTAAAAATGACAACAGAAATACAAAAAAATGCCAGGAGAAAAGAAATAATAAATATTCTAGCAGAAATCAATGAAATAGAAAATAAGTGCACTATACAGAAAATAAATGAAAGTAAAAGCTGGTTCTTTGAAAAGATAAACAAGATTGAAACATCATTAGCTAGACTAATTAAGAAGAAGAGAGAAAGGAACTAGATAGATCAAATTTGCAATGAATCAGGCAACATTTCAACAGACATACAAAAATACAAAACATTATTAGAGGATACCAGGAGTGAATATATGACAACAAAGAGGAAAACCTGGATGAGATGGACAAGTTCCTGGACACATATAATCTATCAAGATTGACTCAGGAGGACTCAAAATCCTGAACAGACCTATAACCAGCAAAGAGATTGAGTCAGTAATAAATAACCTCTCAATGAAGAAAAGTCCAGGTCCCAATGACTTCACTGCTGAATTTTACAAAACTTTTAAAGAAAAGGTAACCCCTCTTCTACTGACACTGTTTGTAGAAATCCAAAGGAAGGAACCCTTCCAAGTTCATTCTATGAAGCCTCCATTACCCTAACTCCCCAAACAGATAAAGATACAACAAAAAAAGGAAAACTACAGACCTATATCTCTGATGAATAAAGATGAAAAAATTCTCAACAAGATACTTGCTAACCGTATCCAACAGTATATAAAAAAGGGTATTCATCATGACCAGGTAGGCTTTATTTCAGGGATGCAAGGGTGGTTCAACATACACAAAACCATAAATGTAATTTACCATATTAACAGAAAGATAAAAACCATACGATCATTTCGATCGATGCAGAAAAAGCATTTGACAAAATACAACATTCCTTTATGATTAATACTTTCAAGGAAATTGGCATAGAATGATCATTTCTCAGCATAATGAAAGCCATCTATGAAAAACTTATAGCTAACATTATACTGAATTGTGAAAAACTGAAAACTGGTACAAGACAAGACTGCCCACTTTCTCTGCTCCTAGTTAATATAGTACTGGAAGTCCCAGCCAATACGATCAGACAAAAGAAGGACATAAAAGGGATTCCAATAGG
>NW_006199376.1:362559-401945 GCF_000334495.1 Tupaia belangeri chinensis
AAGAAGAGCTGAAAATATGTTTGCAGATGACAAGATTGTATACATAGAAGACCCAATAGTATCCACAAAAGAAATGATCGAAGTAATAAATGCATACAGTAAAGTGGAAAGATACAAAATAAATTTTTTAAAAAGTATTTTAAAACATGGACTTTCCTTTTATCTGTGGAAAACATTATTTTCAAGATCATAAACATTTCTCAAAGCATTCGGTCATTTAGTCTTTCTACAACTGTATACTGACCTATTATTTCAAAATTTATTGGCTTATCTTCCAATCTGTGCTGGATACAGAAAGAAGTCTTGGTTGTATACCCTCCCCCCTTTTGTGACCTCCTAACAGTGAAGCCCTACACAGAATTATACTCAACAGCCATTTCTTCAACCTTGCACTTTCTTACTCTACCTTAATCCAATCACCTCTACCACAACCTAAATACACACCTCATTTCAAGTCCTGTGTCAGATGACAGTGAGGAGAATGTAATGTTCTCATTTTATATCTGTTCATCTTCCTTTCTCATAGCTGCCATTGTAGCATGAAATCTCATTCCTTCTATCAGATTCTTCATCATTACATTCCTGAGTCCAATTTTTACAAACTCTATTTCTTAGGGGCATGCTTCATAATTCATGTCTTCATAAATTTATTTATAAACATCTACAGATCACCTTTACTATACTTGCTACTGTTTTATAAACATTGGGAAACATAGCCCTTGGCCTCTTGCTGACATATTTGGGTATGTCTACATAGATTCAAAAACAATCGCTAAACAGATAGAGGATAAATTAATACATCTCTTTCCTCAACATGTTCACAGTCTTGTTAGTTCTGCATGGGAGACTTTATAGGGTCATAGTAACATGCATATGAAGGAAAATATACGTAGTCCTGGATGGTCTTGAACATGTTTATGATTTCTCTCTCCCTACTCTGTCATCCACCTTTTTGCACTTTTGCCATAAACCTTATTCCATCACTCCTACTGTATTTCACTACTAAACCTTCAGATGACTTACCTTCATTTCTAAATCTCTAAAAAGCACATGTTGGAACACCAAAGGGCATCAATTGGGGCACACAATCTAACCTGCTGAAGAGAGGTATTTATGCTTTTATTAAGACCTTTATTCCCCTGAGATTGAGACTGTCCTGTCTATGAGGGATTGATAGAGATTAATTAAAAGACACTGGAAATTTGCTTTACAATATTATTTTCCCTTATATTTAGACTAAAGGACAAAAACTTTCCAATGGTTCTTTGTTTTCCTAAATATCTGTTCTTTAACTAAAATAATTTGTATGCATTTCTGTATTCAATTTAAATTTCAAAGTCCCTAATTAACGCCTGGTTTGCTGTCTCGTATCTATTCTATATTTTTTATTATCTTGTCAATCAGTTATCTCTTTCTCTCTCCCTCACTCACTATTCCTTAGTTTTCTCACATTTCCAGTCCACCTATCTTAAAGTATTTATATCTAAGCTTTTTTCTGTAATCCATTTAAACACATTTAATTCTTCATTTAAGCCACTTCCTCAATAAGTCTACTTCATAGACTAAAACTCTAATCAAGTCATCTCTTCCTTTTTTTAGTCACGTTATTCAATAAAACATTTATATGGTATGTTGCCCTTGAATTTCTCATTAAACCCATCTCTTGTCACTCATTTCTTCCTTTACTTGAGGTACATACTTTACACGACTCCACAATCCACACCTCATTTTCATGGCAAATATTATGCTTTTTCTTTTTAAAATTTATTTATTATGTGTATGTGTGTGTGTGTCCATTTCCTATCATAATGATTCTTCCTTGGGGATCCCTACCCTATTTTACCTACTTATTGGGTCTAATTCCTGTCTCAAAATGATAAGAATCAAATTAATAATTATTTTTAACACAGAGAGGATATATGAGAGTGGATAATATTTATCCATATAAATATATAACTTCAAAACAAATGCAGCAACAGGCATTAAAAATAAAAATGTCATTGATGTGTCAAAATTCATAGAAAGAGACTTAAACTTTATCAGAAATAAATTTGAGTACACAAAATAAATGAAAATAAAGTAGAAGCTAAAAAATTTGATTGCATAGAAGTGGACTGTTAAATAATGGATACTAAACTCTGGGGAAGAAGAGGACTGTGGAGGGCAGAGGAGAGACTTCGGTTAGCAAATAGAAGAGAGGAAGTAGATAAATAGAACAAGTTCTACAGCACTATACCATAGGAGAGTGATTGTAGTTGGTGACAATTTATCATTTATTTTAAAATAGCCAGAGGAGAGGATTTCCAGTGATAACAACACAAAGTAATGATAGATGGTTGAGATGATAGATAGGTGTATTGCCCTGATTTGATCACTACACATTGTATATTGTATGGAAAAACCACACTGCACCCCATAAATACATACAGCTATTTTACGTCAATTTTTTTTAATAAACGGGGTTTTCACCTTTTTTTATATTTTATTTATTTATTTATTTTTATTTTTATTTATTATTATCATAATCTTCTTTATATTACATTGGATTACATATAACTTTACAGTGTATTACATTACTTTTTCAAAAGGGATACCATGCATGTCAGTCAATACAGAGACATTTATGTCAATTTTTAAAATTAGAGAATGCACACTCCCTTTATATACATCAAGAATATTGTTCAATAATCATTTCTTAAAGCCACACAAGCATGAACACACATAGCAAATAGATAACACACATAGATAACATTTGAAATAAACAATAATATACAACCCTACTAACTTATTTGTCTAAAAATTAAATACACATTTGAAAATAAATGATGACTTGAAATGAGAACCTAAAGAGAAGTTAGAACATATTTTAATTTAAAAAAATAAAATCTCAACATAGAAATATGACTGGTATTCACTCAAATCAGTACTCAGAGGGAGATGCATATGACAGGATAAGTGAAATACTTTTTCAATTCACTAAATAAAAGTAGAATACAAGAGAAGGTAAAAATAGAAAAATTATTTTAATAAAATATAAAACACAAAATAGGTAATATGTGCAATAAAGATGAAACGATATGCAAGATCCTTATCAAAACAAAGTTATCAGAATTTTTCTTTTCTTTTTTCATTTGTTCATTCATTAGTTTTTATATGGCTAATCTGTTCTTGCATACTGAAATTTATTAATGATCTAGAATAGTTATTCCTCACATTTTCCTTTCTCAACTGAGACCCAGACTTGGGTCAGACTGTATCTCCTCTGAAAATTGTCTTAGAGATTTAGAGCCAATAGAATTCTAGAATGACTCTCATTTTCGATCCTTCTAAGGCTTCAAGGATTGGATTAGTCATTTAGAAAGTAATTAATTATCATGTTTCTCAGAATACTTGGCTAGAAAGACACAATATTAAATTTCAGCAGCAACAAAAATTCCCCAAGTTCTGGAGCAAAAGGGATAGGACATTGTCAGGGTGTGAGGAAGAGGAGCTTTCTATGTGTTTATAGAAACTTTGTAACCGATAACTATGCTAGATGCACAAAATAAAAAGGATAAGAAATCTGATTTCCTCTTGTGAAAGAGATAATACTTGTAATCAGTAGAGTTTGCAAAAAAGTAATCACACCAGAGGATTATATTGAGAAAGACTTTGAAGGAAGAAAAAGAGACTGATCTTTGCTAGCAGATGGTATATCACAGAATACTTAGTAGGCAGGGCTGAATTGAGAAGATTTACGTGTGACTCATGTGCTGGGTGTTTGCTTTTCAACAATTCAAGTGGTTGACATGTAAATATTTTCTCAAAAATATTTAAAACCATAATGTCTCTGTTTTATAAAGTCATAAACAAAATTAAACAAAATTAGAAGAAATATTTTGGACATTATCTTTAAAATTCAATGTTTTGAAATTTTGAAAGTTATTTATTAGCTGTCAAGAACTATGGATTTTGAACAAAATTTTTTTGATATGTGAAGTAAATGTGAAAAAATGTAAAAATAAATAAAAAAAGAAAATAAATAAAATAATAGAATAGGCAAGAGTCTCACTATTATCAGGAGTTTCTCAAAGGGAATAAATTGCCAGAACCCTGTCACTGACAGAAAAATTTAATCCAAGGTATAGATTCTAAAAACTAGTCCTGCTCTAGCCTATTGTCTAAGATAACAAATATTTTTTTCCAAATTGCAAGCCCATCTCTGTCTCTTTGTGCAAAAGGGTTTTTAGCTCTCTCATCATCTGCAGTATATAATTCAAATTTCTCTTCTCACATAAAGGCTTTAATCTTCACATTAATATCAAATTCTCAGATTAAATAACTAATCCTCACACCCATTGCTCCATCGAAATCAAAAAGTCCTTTAATTTACAGTTCTATTTCACATTTCCTGGAGCTGGGATGCCCTTTAATTGTCTGTTCCCTGTTCCTTATCACTACCATTTTAATGTTTTTTGACTCTTCTTTTTATATCCTCAGAGAAGTCATGACTTCAAGGAAAAAATTTCCTACTATCACCCAAATAAGCTCTGTGTACCAGATGATATGTACATCTATCTTTTGATTTATCGGGTTGTCAGAAAATTCTTGTCATTGTTTTCTATGAAAACATGCTTCATATCTTTTCAAAAATGCTTCATATCTTTTCCCTCAACCCAATATTACTCTCTCCCATACTAGATATAGAGATAATTTTTTGGTAAGAAAAGGTTGTCAGGAAGCTGGCAGGTGGTGTGGTGGTTAAGGATGCTGGACTCCCACATGGCTGACAGAAGTTCGAGTCCAGGACCTGGTGGCTTGCTTTCTCATTTTCACTTTGCCCTTCTCTGGTTAAATAAAATAAATAAATAGATAGATAGATAGATAGATAGATAGATATAGATAGATAAAAAATTTAAAAAGAAAAGGTTGTCAGGAGAATAAATCTTCTCCATCACTATTTGGAAAATGCTAGTTCAAACACTGATATATTCTTTGATTTAATCCATCCTATTCAATTTAATTAACAAATACCATTTACATTTTATGAACACACAAAATCTCTCTCTATTACACACACACAAGTACATGTTTTTTAACTATTAAAATTATTTATTTTGAAACATAAATAAATAAATAAATAAATAAAACCAGGCTAAGATGCTGAAACAACAAAGATGGGTAAATTTTGTGTTTGAGACTTTTCCGTATTTCAATGTTATTGATAAAACATGCTATCTATCAGTTCACTCTTTTAACACTTTTCTATTTCAGCCAGGTTATGTTGCTATCTCTCTACCCATGTCCTTTGGTATCTTTCTCCCTACATCCTGCTACTCCCTCAGGCTTGAGTTCATTATATCTCCTTAATCCCCTGGACCTATCTTGTCCCCATAGGTTTCTTTAGAATTCACTTAGCTACCTTCTCATGGTCTGAGACTCTTTTCTGAGGATGAAACCAAGTACTACCACAGTCTCCCAGTCGAAAGTCCTTTGGTAACTGTCTGGCGGTGTCACTGCTCTGGCTCCAAGAAGAAAAGCTCTTGATGACAACTAGAACCTCATTTGGAGCCAAGAATATGAGTCCTCCATTTTAACTCTCTGGTATCCATCATAGGAAAATGACAGAAATTGAGCCAAGGTCATAGTACTGCTCCATTTTAATTCAGTTTTAACACATTTCCTTGAAGAAGATCCAAACCATAGAGGTATATATTCATCTGTCAGCTCAATTTCTCATTCATAGAACACACCTTTGTGGCAACCCTACTTTCAGGGCAGAGAATGTTTAATTATTTTTTTATGTCCATGGATAGAAGACACAGACTATTTCTGCACAGCACGTCCAGCTTCTCCTTGGTCACCTAGAGAGTAACCCAGTGACTACTTTCTCTATAAATCATGTATCATAGCTTAATTTAGTATCCTTGTTTGATGGGTCTCAACATGCCACCTGTGTGTTTACAATCATAACCAACTTCACATAATAATTATCACTTAGAAATAAATATCGCTTAGAAATAAATATCACTTAGTGAGTCTGCCAAATTTCTCTCTGTCTCTAAGTGGTTAAGTAGTAATTTGAAGTGTTTTCTCTTCTTCATTTGGTCTCCTTTATGCCTGGATTGTTTCCAATCTATCCCACCCAAATAAACAGCTTGAGAAGATTCAGCACTAGCCTGAATCTTCGGAAATAACAGTGACCATATCTTGAACAACCATGTTTCTCTTCTCTTCAGGAAATAAACCAACTGACCCTGAGATTTTATGAGTTTGGCAAAAAACAGCAGCAAAGGTCTTAACTGCTCAGTTTGCAACTGAAACATTTCTCAGAAACAGAGATTGTGGAGTTTGATTCTGCACTCCCATCTTCTTTCCCTTTTTTCAGCTTAAAACTCCCTATCTTTGTAAAGTACTGATAACCAGAATACACAGGGAACTCAAGTTGTGTACCCCCCAAAAAATGATGAACCCAATTAAAAGACGGGGAAACGAACTGAACAAAAAACTCTAAGGAAGACAAACAAACAGCCAAAAAGCATATGAAAAAAATGCTCAACATCTCTCATCATAAGGTAGATGCAAATTAAAACCACAATGAGATACCACCCAACCTCCCGTCAGAATGGTGAAAATTAAAAATACAAAAAATGACAAGTATTGGCAGGGCTGTGGTGAAAGAGGAACTCTCCTACACTGTTGTAGGAATGTAAATTGGTCCAGCCACTGTGGAGAATAATATAGAGGTTTCTCCAAGACCTACAAATAGAACTACCAAATGATCTAGCAGTTCCATTCCTAGGTAACTACCCAAAGAATTGGAGAATGCACAGTTGGAAAAGTGCTTGTACATCTATGTTTACTGTGGCATTATTCACAATTGCTTAGACATTGAACCAACCCAAATGTCCATGAACAGATGAATGATTTAAAAAATGTGGCACATATACTCCATGCAACACAATTCAGCCATAAAAAACAGCAAGGCCCTGGCATTTGATAGAAAGTGGAGGAATATGAAAGATTTATTGCTGAGTAAAGCAAGCCAGGCTGTGAAAGAGATACATTGTATGCCTCCACTTAACATATATCAACTGTCTACAGTCTATGGTATACTAAAATATTGGAGGGCATAAAATAATTGAAAATAGTTATGGACACTGAAGGCTGTGGAAGAGGGTGGAAAAGGGGAAAAATGTAGGGAAGGAAACTAAAGAGAAAAGTAGGGAAGTAAGACATTTGTGGGACACAGAAATGGTTTATTACCCATTGATGGTAACATATTTAATATTCTCCACTGGACTGGTATGAGGTGTATTTCATGTTGGGTAAATTCTCTCTACAAGTTAAATGATGTATAGCAATTGGATGTATAAAATAATAATAAAGAGCTTACATTTAAGGCCTTCTTTCTAAACTATCTCCCTCCCAATTTTTTCTATTTTTCCCCTGTAAGTAAAATTATTAGTAATTATACCTTTCGAATCTTCAGAGGAAAAACTTTATTTTTTTAATTTTCCCCCCCTTTTTGCTATAATACACATGCCACACTCTCCAGAAAGAGATGGACAGACAGTGAAAAATCAAATGAATCCAAGGCCAAAAGACTTAAACTGGAACTGAAATTTGACTTGTGAAGTCTGTCAAATATCAAAGGTTTTCAACACTGGACCAAAGCAAGTTCAGGTCACTGTGACTACCTTTCATTTTCTTAGCCAAAGTGACAATTAAAAAGTTTTTAAAACAGCTATTAAAATAAAACTTACTCTTTAATAGAGTAGAATCAGACTTTTTAACTACAGTAGCTAAGTAACTTGATTAAGACAGCCAAAGACACACAGAATTCTTTTCTTTCTCATACTCAAAAAGTTAAAAAAATTATTTAGTTTTGTTAGTATTATATAAAAACAAAATAAAACAAATTTTAGTCTTTATTAGTGTTTTTGAATAAACTTAGTCAATTACACTGTTTTACTTTTCAAGATTCTGCATTTTCTTTTCCAACTTTTTATATTAACTTAATCTATCATATTCCTTTTTCATTCACTTGCTCTAAAACAATTTTCAAACATCCTCTACATCAGACAAAACTATTCTTAAACAAAAACACATTCTGACATCTCTTTAAATTTTTTATTCACCAAAAACATAATTTTCTCTATGTATTTTGGATACATAATAATTTCTCTAATTTCTAGTTTGATTACCATCATCTTAGAATTTTAACATTCATTTTATAATATCTAGAAGTATTTTGTTATTATATAGTTGTTAACAGATGCAATTATATTTCAGACTTTTTTTTTTTGAGAGGTTTTTGCTATAGGGCATATGAGCTCACTAGAAAACCTTTTTTATACCATAAAATACAAAATACCAAAGTATAAACCCTTAAACTTCTACTTAATAACTAATGTTTTGGGACCAGCAGATGGTGTAATTGTTACGTTGCTGGATTCCACGTAGTCAATGGTGGTTCATATTCTGGACCTGATGACTTAAATCTTACCCCAGGATCATGTGTGTGCATGCCCAGGATATGGAGACAACAGAGGAGAAGGGAATGCAGCATGGCCACCCTCCTGAGGGTGTGTGATTTCTCACTTTGTGTCTCTTATTTGTTTTTACCCATTATCTTTGAGTTACTTGTGAAAAACAAGGCTATTTATGTAAGGTGTTTTCCTTGAAGTAAAGCAAAATCAAGCTAGTATCTTGTCTAAAGACTGAATTACTGGACACAGAGATTTCCCCAATGTTTCCAAAGTTTTCCTATATCCTAAGTATCCATGTGCACCCAGAATGACCATCTAGGGTGGAGGCCAAGAATGGCCATTTAGAACAGAGGCCCTTTGAGCCATTGATTTACATGCTAACAATTCTGAAGACATTTTAAATTTATATTTAAGTATTTAAAATCAGTGTTATCAAAGATTTTACACAAGGCAGGTGAATTTGAACAGCATTTGAACTTATTCTAACCTATGAGCAATCATTTAAATCAATTTGGTACCACATACAGACAAACTTACACATAAACACAACATACCACACATATATATACATACACCTAATACAGAGTCAAAGGATATAGTTTTTATTTTAGAATTTTAACCAAGAGACTATGAAACTGATCAGTTTGAAATAATAGTCTGATTCAGATCGCATCTCTGCAAATGGAACAAGTTAGTTCATCCGCCCTTGTAGCAAATTACTTCACTTTCCTAGCTATGGATATATTCAGCACAAATATGGCAAAAGTATACATACTATAGGGCTATCTTGAGAATTCAATAACTTAAATGAGAATAAAAGTAACTTTAATGCAAAGTCTAATATTATCATAATGGCCCTTAAAGCAAGAGTTTCAGCTCATAAATAATGTTATTGTTTGCAACATTCTGCTCTGCTTTCCTGCTTCTATTGGGTTACACATAGACAATGATTTTTTTTTTTTAGACTTTTGCCATAGGGCATGTGCTCACGCTGAAAAGAGACAGAGTGAGAGAGAGGGAAGTAAAGTGAGAAATCATCTCCCGGGGACAATTCCTTTTCCTCCTTTCTCCTCTCAGGATTTTGGGCATGCATGTAGACATATGCAACATGATTTTCAAGTCACTGGGTTTGGAGCTCAAACCATGATCAGTCATGTGGGAGTCCAGCACCTTAAGCACCACACCACCTGCTGACTCCAGATAATTACTTTTAATAAAGAAATAAACCTAAATTCTAAAACAGACCTTCAGCCTCCCATAGGCTAGTGATCTCTCTTCAGAAAAATCCTCATCACTCGCTCCTGAATTTGCTTGGTCCTGACCCCATAAATTACAGGATTTAGTGCTGGTGGAATTACCACATAAAAATTGGCCAAGAAAATGTGAATATATTGGGGGATATTATGTCCAAAACGATGTGTTAAGAAAGAGAAAAATGCTGGCGTGAAAAAGGCTAAGATCACACCAATGTGAGAGCCACAGGTGTTGAGAGCTTTGAGCCGAGCCTCTCGGGATGGTAAGCAGAAGACCGCATAGAGGATCCTGACATACGACAGAACAATAAGAAGCACATCCAACAACAAGAGACAAATATTGCCAAGGCCAAACATAATGTTCAATTTAATGCTGGCACAAGCCAGGCGGGCAATGCCCATGTGCTCACAGTAAGTATGAGGGATGACTCGGTGCCCACAGAAGGGCAGCCTCAGGAGAAGAAACACCAGGGGAGAAACCATGTACAGACTCCGAAGGATAGCAATGCCGGCAATGAGGCTGATGGTCTTGCTGGTGAGGATCATGGTGTATCGAAGGGGTTTGCAAATGGCGATGTAACGGTCAAAGGCCATGACCACCAACACAATGCTCTCCATGGCGGTGAAGAAGTGGATGAAGAACATCTGAGAAAGACAGCCTCCAAAAGATATTTCCCTGAGACCAAACCAGAAGATGCTCAACATTTTGGGGATGGTGGCTGTGGACAAGCCCAAGTCGATGAAATCCAACATGGCTAGGAAGTAGTACATGGGCTCATGGAGACTGCGCTCAGTCTTGATCACGAAGAGGACAGCAGTATTCCCCAGAAGTGCAACAAGATATACAAAGCAGAAAGGGAATCCAATCCAGATGTGGGCCTGTTCCAGCCCTGGGATACCCAGCAACAGAAATGAAGAAGGATGGAATTCAGTGTCATTAGACATAGACATTCTTTCTGTCACAAATAATTTGTGTCTTCCAGAGACAATTATTCATGTCCCATCAGTGATTTCTACTCAACTTTTCCCTTTGTCCAGATTCCTATTCAAATGCAAAATGACATTTTAATATTTATTTTCCCTTTTATAAAGAAGGTAAACTATCTACTTTTCAATAGCATCTTCCTAACTTCATATAGCATGAGGAATTTAACCAGTCTTACTCTACTGCCCCTTCACCTACCTACTAACAAAGACTGATACACAGAAGAAATGGCAGAAGAATGTCATCTGTTTGTTGAAAATTCAAAACCTAGAGTCTACTAGAAGCAAATAGGAAAAATAAAGCTCCTAGGGGGCCTGCAAATGGTGGGGTGATTAAGGCACTGGACTCCCATATGGTCAACCACAGTTTGAGACCTGGACCTGGAGGCTTGCTTTCCTACTTTCCCTTTTTTTCTCTCTGTCTCTCTCTGGTCAAAATAAACATATAATAATGATAATAAATAAAGTAAAATAATTTTTAAAAAAAGTAAATAAAGTTCCTAGGGCTGTATATATGGAATATATACATATTTTTGCCTTCTGTGTTTGCTTGGCAATTTTATTGGTATTTATAATCTTGACTATTTCCTTTTTGGAAATATAAAATTCCTAAAATGTATTAGGTTTTTGGGAAAGTCATGACAGGTTTGTCTATGTAAAAATGTGTCATTACTTTCCCAAAAACTCAATCACATGTGTAATCTGCTATTTGTGTGGTTATGCATTTTTATGAATGTTTATGAACACTAGATGGTCAGCTTCAAAGAAGAGAAGAGACATTTTTACTCATATGCCTGAAAAAAAAAGGTTTTCCACCTAATTATCCTCCATTTAAAATGTTCATAAACAGAAAAATTGATTAAGACAGAATAGCAATGAATTTCAATGTCATATTTCAGAAAATAAATTTTACCTGGTTCCCATCAAATTTGTTTCATCATTCTACCTCAGGGTTCTATTTTCACAAAAGTCTATTTTACAGGACCATACTTTATGATTTATTTATTCATAAATTCATAAATTCAAATGCATGTTCTTATCACCTTTGCTATACATGGTACATTTCTAGAAAACAAAGATAACTAGTCCTAACCCTCATGCTGGTCACATATCCCTGTGTATACAGTTAGAAACAACAGGTAAACTGATGACACAAGATTGATTGGTGCAATTCTTTCCTCATCAGTTTTCACACTTTAATTTCACATGTGAGACTTTATGTGTGCATTCCTTCTTCACCTTGTTTATAAACTTTCACCTTTCCTGTATTTCTCCATACTAGCTTGGCATAAGCCCTTTCTTCACCATTCTTGCTATTTTCACAGCCTAAGTATGACATAACTTACCTCAGCCTCTGAGTCTCTAAGAAACATCTCTTGGCATATTTTAGGCATATAATTTATTATACTGAAAACAAGGTACTTATATTCTTCTTGTAGCCTGACTTCTCCTGGGATGAGGACCATAGTATCTTGGAGAACTTAATGTGGCTTAATTAAGAGACTCTAGAGAATTCTCAGTCTCTTTCTCTTTATTCTAAGAAAACAAGGCAAGAACTGATCACTGTTTTCTTGTTTTTCCTCTTTTTTTTTTTTTAAATTTCTTTATTGGCACTGAAATAATGTGTTTGACTTCTCATTTCCAAAGTAAATGGCTAAGTTTCTAGTAAACCCTTGGGATTTTGTCTTTGTCTTCCGTTTCTCCTATCAAATCTCTCTTTTTCTTTCTCCCTCTCTCTCTCTTTCTGTCTCTCTCTCTCAACTCATAAATTCTTCTCCATAGTCCTATAAAATATTTACTTTTGCCATTTAAAAAATTTGATACATTTTTTCATGGATTCAACCTCTAGCCATCTATTCATTCCTTTCCCTTTAATTTCCACATTATCCAATCCAAACCTCTTAAATATACTGTCCAAGATGAAATATTATACCTTTAAGTGCATACATGTGCTTAAGAATAAATGCTGAAAATTAAGTAGCCACTTAAAATAAACATAGAAATAAAAAAAACTGAACACAATTAAACAGAGGGGAAAAATAGTAAAGTAGAACACAAACAAAATAGAAAAGCTCAAAAAAGGCAAAAAAAAATTTTCTAAAACATTCACGAGATTGAAACCTCTTAGCAATATGAATCCTAGAAAGTGTAGACAGAAAAAATTAGCAGTACTGAACTTTAGAAATGACCATAAGAGGTTATTATGAATAGCTTTTCATAAAAAAGTATTCTTTATTTTACTTGATTTTCTAGCTTTATTAAACTATTCTGACACTAAAATTTTATGGTATACTGTGTGATATGTTTTGATATATGTGTACACTGTGAAATAAATAAATCAAACTAATGAATACATTCACTACATCATATACTCATCATTTTATGTGCTGATGACATGTAAGATTCACTGCTGGCAATTCTCAAATGTATTACATTATTATTAACTATAATGATCATGCTATATAATAGATCTGAAGAATTTATTCATTCTGTCTAACTGAAGCTTTATATTCTTTGACCAGTATCTCCCATCTCCACCAACTCTTTTTTTGTTTGTTTGTTTTTTTTTTTTTTTGAGAGGTTTTTGCTATAGGGCACATTCACTCGCCAGACAGACAGAGAGAGACAGAGAGACAGAAAGCGAGAAATGACCCCCTGGGGGGATGGTCATGCCGCAATCCCTTCTCCTCAGTTCTCCTCTCGGAATCTTGGGCACGCATGCACATGCACCCGGCGTGAGTTTTAAGCCACCACGTCCAGGACATGAACCACGGTCGACTACATGGGAGTCCAGCGACATAGCCATTATGATAACTGCTGGGCCCCCTCCACCAACTCTTAGTAACCACCATTCAACTCTCCGTTTTTTAGTAAATTCTTTTTTTTTTTTTTACACATACAACTGACAGAATGCATCATTTGTCTTTCTATACTTGACTTATTTTACTGAGCATAATTTCCTTCAGGTTTATCTATGTTGCTGCAAATGACAATATTTCTTTCTTTTTAAGGCTGAATAATATTCTACTGTACATAACTAGAACATTTTCTTTAACCATTATCTCTCAGTGGACAGTTGGGTTATTCCACATCTTGGTTGACATGAATAATAATGCTGCAATGAATACAGGGAAGAGTGCAAATAATCTCTTGAACATTCTGAATTAATTTCCTTTGGCTATATACCCAGAAGTGGGATTACTGATTTATATAGTGATTCTTTTTATTTATTTTTTGAGGAATCACCACACAATTTTATATAATTGCTCTAAGATACTACATTTTCATCAATATTATACAAATTCCCTTTTTCATATTCCCACCAACAGATATCTTTCATTTGTTTTGTTTTGAGCAGGGTCTTACTGTCTTATTCTCCTGCTATTTTGATTATAATAGCTTTTTGTGTGTTTTGGAATCAGGTTGTGTAAATTCTCCATCTTTGTTCTTTTTGCTCAAGATTATTTGATTTGGGTTTGTTTTGTCTGATTCCATGTGAATTTTTGTTTTTTTTTCTATTTCTGTAAAGAATAACATTCAAATTTGATAGGAATTGCATTGATTATGCAAATTGCTTTGGGTAATATGGACCTTTTGATAAGATTCATTCTTCCAAACAATAAATACGAAATATCTTTAAGCCATTTCTTTGTGTCTTCTTTAATTTCTTTCCTCAATGTTTATATTCTTCATTGAAAAATGATATATAAAAAAGACTTTCAAAGAGAAAATAAGAACAATAACAACAAAAAATCCTAACAGGATGGAGAGATGGAGGAGAAGGGATTGAAGTGCAACCATGTCTCACTGGGGGTGCTTTCTCCTTTCTCTTTGTGTCTCTAGTGAATGCATATACCCTCTGGCAAAAGAAATCAAGCCAGACTATGAAATAGAAGCATGTATGTCCCCACTTAAAATATACTGAATTTCTGTACTCTTGTAGAAACCAAAAGACTGGAAGGTATATAAGCATGGAGAGCAACCAAGGAGTTGGCCAGTGGAGGAAGGGAGGGAAAAACATCAAAAGGAAAAAACATTGACACAAAAATGGAAAATTATCTATTGATGATAATGTATAGGATAATATCTTGATAAGACTAATATACAATGTATTCATGCTATGAAAATTTATTTCATATGCTGTAACGATATACAGTGATTTAATGTAAAAAATACAATTTAAATAAAAAAGAAAGTGAATGTATAATTAACAATTTTTTCCAGAAAAATATTCATGACAATATATACTCACTAGAATATTCTCCCAAACATATTAAAGAAAAAATAAATCCAACCTTAACCAAAATGTTTTAGAGGACAGTAAAAAAGGTGAATTTTTATCATTCTGTACAACACATTTTATGAGATTTGTATAACTTTGTTAGAAAAAAACAATAGGGATGAGCAGATTGTATAATCGTTATGTTGCTGGACTCCTACTGAGCCAAACACAGTTTGAGTCCTGGACCCAGTGGCTTAAACTCACACCAGGCACACGTGTGTGCTTGCCCAAAATCCCAAGAGGATATTGAAGGAGAAGGGATTGTGGCACGTCCATCCCCCCTGGGGAGGTGATTTCTTACTTTCTGTCTCTGTTTCTTTGTCTCCCTCTGTCTCTCTGTCTCCCTCTGTCTCTCTGGCAGCACACACACTCTATAGCAAAAATCTCTAAAAAAAAAAAAAGAAAGAAAGAAAGGAAAGAAGGAGGAAGGAAGAAAGGAAGATCTAAAAATAATGGAATAAGAGAGGAAAATTACAGAAAAATCCCTTTGATGAGCATCCAGAGGATTTTCAAGACCATGGAAGAAGTATCTTATAAACTATACATAAACTTACCAAAATAAACTTGTATTTTAATTACAGTTTTCCACAAACGTTTTGAACTATTCTTATAGGCACAAAAATTCTGATCAAAATATTATATTGATGAATCTGGTAATATCTTAAACTGATAATATATTATGAATAAGTAAGTTTTATTTCTAGAATGCAAGATTAGTTTAACATTCATAATGATGTAAAACAATTTGGCACTACAGAAAGTGAAGGTAATTTTAAAGATTTGTTTCAAAGAATCTGGGAGAAAAGTTGACATAATTTAACATCAAATTGTTTAAAGGAACTTAGGATATGGAAATAAAATGGAACTCCTATCTAGTACAAAATTCCTAAAATAATTGTAGCAAGCGTCAGTGCTGATCAATATTGATTATTTTTTTCCTTAAAAGGTTGGGAACAAGTCAGAAACAGTCACATTAGTCCTTCTACTTTTAATTATACTGGAGGCCCTAGTCACTAAAAAGACAAAGTAAATAAAATACAATGTATCAGGATTCAAAAGAAATAAATTGCACTGCCATTTTCCACATCAGGAATAATTATCTATGTGATTTTAAAATCTGCCAATAAATTATTGTCATTAATAAAATTCTTATATACAAGATTTATAAGCAAACATTAATTGCATTTTATATACCTGCAACAAATATAGAACATAAATATTCAAAATAATATAATTTATTATAATATCATGAAAAATACCAAATTTTTATGAATAAACCAAAAGGAAAGGAACAAGAACTCAGCACAAACAAAACCCAGTATGTTACCAACCACTTTTAAAGAAAATACAGTAAAGAAAGAGTTTGCCATGCTCATGGAATGGAAGTTTCAATATTGTAAAAACGTCAGATTTGTCAATGGATTGGATTAGAAGCGATCTCAGTCAAAAGCCCAGCAAGCCATGCACATGTGTATTTGTATGTTTATCTGTTTCTGCAACCTAATTTACACATATAAAATACAATTCATACACACACACACACACACACACACATATATATATATATATTTCTGTGAATAGTCACAGAGAGCCATAGATAATACTCAATAAGCAAAGCACTACTATAATAGTTCCGTTACCACATGAGAAAACATACTATAGAGTTAATCAAGATAATGTACAATAGCATTGCTACAAAGGTAGACAAATGTAATAATAGAACCAAAGAGGCAGTCAACAAACATACCTGTTTATGAAGTTAGGAACATAAAGAAATTTCTTCATTTAAAGGCCATTTATAAAAAACCCACAACTCACATCATACTCAATGGTGAATATTCAAACAGGGAAGTAAACTTTCTCCATAAAATTTGAATAAGATAAGGATGCTTGCTTTCACCACTGCTATCGCACATTGTACTAGAAGCTCTAGTCAGATAAATTAGGCAAGAAAAGGTAATAAAAGTCATCAAATTTTAAAGAAAGAAGTAAGCTATTTTTATTTGTACGTGACTTGAGCATATATATATATATATATATATACATATATAAAGTTATAAAGAATCAATAAAAGAATTAGAAATGGTAAAATAATTAAGCAAAATTGTACAAGATCAACACACAGAACTGACTGTATTTCTATAAATTAGCAATGGAAAATATAAATAAAAAAGCAAATCATTTAAGGGACACAAAAATGGGAAATTATTTGTTGATGATAATGTATACGGTAATATCTTTGAATGGACTAATATACAATGAACTCATGTTGGGAAAATTTATTTAGTATACTGTTATGATATACAATTCAAGGTATAAAAAATAATATTAAAAAAATTGGTGCCAGGAAAATGTCACATAAGAACAATACTGAACTTTTATCCCACACTACATATACAAAATTAAAATTAAAATTGAATATAACTAATTAAAATTAAATATAACTAAAATAATAAACTTCTTAAAATGAAGAAAGAGACCTGAGTTTTGGTTTCTCATATGGAACATACACACAAAGTAATGAAAATAAATAAATATATATAATAAACTTCATCAGAATTAAAATCTTTTTTGACTAAAATACCACTAAATAAAGAGTGAAAAATAAGTCACAAAATTAGTATAATTATTTAAAAATCTGACAATGGTCTATATTTGTCTAGATAATTTGTTAAAAAGTAATGGAAGTAAGTATTGGAGAAGATATGAGAAATTAAAAAATCTCACATATGACTAGCAAGAATGTAAATCTAGGCAATGACTTAAAGGCCATTTTTCACTTCCTCAGAAGTTGAACATAAAGTTAACTTACCATTTTACTTCTTAATATGTACCCCAAAGAACTGGAAACAAGTATTCAAACAAAAACTTACTAACAGTGTTCATAGCATCACTATTGACAAAAGTCATAAAATCAAAACAATCCAAACATTAAGTAAAGAATATATAAATCCATTGATATGAAACATCCAGAATAAGTTAATAGAGAAAATTTATAGAGATAGAAAGCAGATTTGTGGTTTCCAGAAACTGGAAGGAAGGAAAAATGGGTAGTGACTTGATGGATATAAGACAGGCTTTTGGAGTGATGAATATTTTCTTGAACTAGATAGTGGTGAGAGTTGCACAACATTGTGAATGCTCTAAGTGCCACTGAATTACAAATTTTAAAATGGTTAATTTAATAAATGTAATGATATATGCATTTTGCCACAATAAAAGCAAACAGAAGAGTTACTGGTTATGAAGATACCCAACAGCCTGAAGGATTACGCCAATTAGTTAATAGGCTGACAGAGAGAAGATAAAAACAAGAAAAGAGACAAAAAGATAAAATGGGACCTGTCCTAAATATTATATGAAATAGTAAGAACAGAAGGTAACCAAGTAATGGGCAGAAGTTTTACTGCAATTTCCCTAGAGCTTCTCTTCAGCTGGTGCAATGATGAAAGAGAATTAATTACTATTCACCATCTTAATGCCTCAGACTCTCTGGCACCTGGAGAGTTTATGACAAATCCCCCTCCAATATACACGTATGCAAATACACACATACGACCTTTTTAAAAACACCTCTCAGGGTATATTGAGGCTCTAACTTAAACCATTTATATGTCTGTCAAACAATGTTTGGTTGTTATATAACTCCCTAAGACACAGGAAGTAGTCTTGGTAAGTGTTTGTGATCGGTAAGACCGTGCGGTGTCTGCCTAAAGTTTGGTTTTGCTTCTATTTTTCTTTCTTAAGTGTTTTCTTTTTTTTTTTTTCTTGCATGAAAACAGAGGGGGGTAAAGGGGGAGAGAGACAGAGAGAGAGAGAGAAGCACCATCATCAGAGTCTCCTGCTGCAATCCTGCCCATTCGTATCCTTCCTAGCCAACCAAGATCATGAGAGAGTGCACCCAACATGTGCAGGGAACCAAATTCACTGGTCTTCCATGGATCCAGCTTCACTTGAGCAGCACAGTACCAAAGTACCATCAAGCTGTTTTACATAAATGTGTGCTTAAGGTTAGAATTTACATTCACAAAATGAATTAAAACATAGAAGGTCACATATTGGTGATCTAGTAGAAGTAAAAGGAGAAGTAAATGAAAAGAAGTAGAATAGAAAAAATAGGTACTGTGTAGCCAATATTTTAGGCATATATGATGTCATTGATCCTACCCAATAACAATCTGAATTAGATATTACTAGGTTTATTTCTAGAGGAAACTGAAACTCATAATATCATGTAACTTCCCTAATGTTGCAAAGCCAGTAAAAACAGAAATGAGGATTCTATCTCATGTCACAGAGCTCATAATATTACATATGCTATGCTTTTATTTCTTTTTCCTATATATAAGAATATGTAGAGAGAAATATTTTCTTTTCTATATGTTTTCTTTTTTCTATATGGACTGCCTTCATAGTGATATAGTGAGTGATACTGTGACAAAAGAAGGTAGGCAAAGAAGGATAGAGTAATAAGTCCTTTATACTTAAAGTAACTGCACACACACCCTGATATAAAAAAGGATTAAGTATGGAAATCAGTCGCTGGTCTCTCTTTCTCTCTCTATCTCTCTGCTTCATATTTCAAAAAATTGAACTAAAACCTGATTATTGGAAGACCTGAATTCACAATTGAGGATAGCATTAGATGAAGTATGAGGTAAAAATCCTGGATACAGTAGCAATAGAAATAGCATTGGTGCTGAATGAGCAGATGTCTAATGAAGATTTTGTCTTTGCCCAAAGATAGGTCTGGCTTTTGTTTTTGAACTTTGAGAGGTAAACTACATTATATTTAACAGGAGTATCTACTTTAGAGTGGAAAAAGATCACACTAGATCTTGGGGGAAGGAGGGATAGAGGGGCTGATCATACCATAAAGAACTGTATAACTTAGTATGAAGGTTTTGGGTCAAGCGGCATTAGTCAGCTTGGGAACTGAGTTCAACCATTTTTTCAGGCAATCAGTCAAGCAGGCATACCTATTCAATAAAACCTAAGTAAATTTCTGGACACCAAACTTGGGTGAGTATTCCTAGTTGGCAATATGACTCCATACATCCTGCCACACACGAATGCCAGGAGGGTATGCCTTGTGAGTCTACAAGAAGACAATACTTCACGTTTGGAAAGCACACAGGCTTTTCCTTAAGCATCCCTTTATCTGATTTTAGTTTGTATTCTTTTCTTGTAACAATCTATAATCATAAGTGTAATAGCTTTCTGTGACTTCTGTGTGTCATTCTAGAGAATTATTTAACCTGGAGGTAGTTTTAAAAAATCCCTAAAATTTCAGTGGATGTCAAAAGTGAAGGCAGTCCTGAAAGCAGTGCCCTACACTTTGTAATGTAACTAGTTCTAGGCTGCAGATTAGAACTCTTACCACATTTCTTTTAACTATTCTTTCTTTTAACTGTTACTGTCAACAAGCTCTTTTAATTATTATTATTATTATTTATACATTTGACCTTTATCCATCATTTGGCTTACAAAGTAAAAGAATTTACCCAACCTGAAATACACCTTAGACCAGTCCAGTTGAGAATACTATACATGTTATCAACAGGTAAACCATCACTGTGCCCGCAAATGTCTCGCCTCTGTACTCCCCGCTGATTTTCTTCTCTATACACTTACCCTCTCCCACCCTCCTTCCATGCTGTCTCCAGTGTCCATCATTATTTTCAAGGCTTTTACGTCCTTCACTCTATCAGTGTTTATCATAGACAACGAGCTCTTTTAAAACAACAAAATAAATCAAAACCCCACTTTGTGTGGAGAAGAAACTTTATAGGATCACCATTTCTCCTTGTCAGTTTTCCTTAAATTTCCACTTGGGGATACCTTACATTTAGCTACTTTCACCCTAAAAAAATGTGTAAATCTGCTTCTTGAATTGCAGTTCTTTCTCCCTGATTCTTTTTCTACTCTTTTTATTCTCTACTATCACACCATTAAAATTATCATAGCTTTATAGAAAGTTTCATTATCCAATGAGCAAATCCTGCCCATTTACTCTTCTTTGAGGAATATTGGGTACTCTACAACTTTTTATTCTCCCACATACCTTACTTTTCTTTCCCCTTTCACTACTTCTATTAGGAATAGTTGCACAGACAAATCCAGATTAATGTTTTGTAGCCTAGCTTTAATCGTCTGTTCGTGAACATTTCAGATCGTCCTATGTCCTAGGAATTGTAAATACTGCTGCAATAAATATAGATGTGCAAGCACTTTTCCAACTGAGCATTCTCCTGTCTTTTGGGTAGATACCCAGGAGTGGAAATACTGGGTATTTTCAGATCTTTGAGGAACCTATATATTGTTCTCCACAGTGGATGGACCAATTTACATTCTCACCAACAGTGTAGGAGAGTTTCCTTTTCACTACAGCCTCACCAGCACTTAGCTTTTCTTTTTTTTTTTTTTTTTAATATTTCCATTCTTACTGGGGTTAGGTGGTATCTCATTGTGGTTTTGATCCGTATCTCCCTTATGAAGAGGGATGGTGAACATTTTTTCATGTTTTTTGGCTGTTCTTATGTCTTCCTTAGAGAGTTGCTTGTTCAGTTCATTTTCCCTTTTAACTGGGTTGATCAATTTTTCTTTCTCAGTTAGGACACTTCAGTTCCCTGTGTATTCTGGTTATCAGTTCCTTATCTGAGGCATAGTTTATAAAAATATTCTCCCAAACTACTGAAAGTTTTGAATCTAGACTCTAGCTTATTGGCTTTATAAACTACAGGAATTTAATTAGCTTATCAAAACCTTTCTCTTCTGTAAAACCAGACCAGCAGAACTTGTGTCATGGAATGTGTTTGACCTTTATCCATCATTTGGCTTACAAAGTAAAAGAATTTACCCAACCTGAAATACACCTTAGACCAGTCCAGTTGAGAATACTATACATGTTATCAACAGGTAAACCATCACTGTGCCCGCAAATGTCTCGCCTCTGTACTCCCCGCTGATTTTCTTCTCTATACACTTACCCTCTCCCACCCTCCTTCCATGCTGTCTCCAGTGTCCATCATTATTTTCAAGGCTTTTACGTCCTTCACTCTATCAGTGTTTATCATAGACAACGAGCTCTTTTAAAACAACAAAATAAATCAAAACCCCACTTTGTGTGGAGAAGAAACTTTATAGGATCACCATTTCTCCTTGTCAGTTTTCCTTAAATTTCCACTTGGGGATACCTTACATTTAGCTACTTTCACCCTAAAAAAATGTGTAAATCTGCTTCTTGAATTGCAGTTCTTTCTCCCTGATTCTTTTTCTACTCTTTTTATTCTCTACTATCACACCATTAAAATTATCATAGCTTTATAGAAAGTTTCATTATCCAATGAGCAAATCCTGCCCATTTACTCTTCTTTGAGGAATATTGGGTACTCTACAACTTTTTATTCTCCCACATACCTTACTTTTCTTTCCCCTTTCACTACTTCTATTAGGAATAGTTGCACAGACAAATCCAGATTAATGTTTTGTAGCCTAGCTTTAATCGTCTGTTCGTGAACATTTGAGATGGTCCCATGTCCTTGGAATTGTAAATACTGCTGCAATAAATATAGATGTGCAAGCACTTTTCCAACTGAGCATTCTCCTGTCTTTTGGGTAGATACCCAGGAGTGGAAATACTGGGTATTTTCAGATCTTTGAGGAACCTATATATTGTTCTCCACAGTGGATGGACCAATTTACATTCTCACCAACAGTGTAGGAGAGTTTCCTTTTCACTACAGCCTCACCAGCACTTAGCTTTTCTTTTTTTTTTTTTTTTTAATATTTCCATTCTTACTGGGGTTAGGTGGTATCTCATTGTGGTTTTGATCCGTATCTCCCTTATGAAGAGGGATGGTGAACATTTTTTCATGTTTTTTGGCTGTTCTTATGTCTTCCTTAGAGAGTTGCTTGTTCAGTTCATTTTCCCTTTTAACTGGGTTGATCAATTTTTCTTTCTCAGTTAGGACACTTCAGTTCCCTGTGTATTCTGGTTATCAGTTCCTTATCTGAGGCATAGTTTATAAAAATATTCTCCCAAACTACTGAAAGTTTTGAATCTAGACTCTAGCTTATTGGCTTTATAAACTACAGGAATTTAATTAGCTTATCAAAACCTTTCTCTTCTGTAAAACCAGACCAGCAGAACTTGTGTCATGGAATGTGGAAAAAAAATAAAGCAGAGACTATATCAGAATAATTGTGGGCACAATGTCTGAAATACAGTAGCTAATGAGTTAACAATAGCTATTATTATTGAGTTGGAATTTTTATTACAAATGCTATTATTTTTTTTCATAGTGTCTACTTCAGGAAGAGAGAAGTATATTTACTTGCTCTAAATCCATAATTTCAGGAGACCCATAATGTTAGCTTCTAGTTGGCATTATGGTACAGGTAAGGAGGAAGATTAGGGTTATTTATGAAGAGCTGAAAGAAGGGAGGATCCAAGGCTTTTTGGGAAACATATTCCTAGTATCAATCTTTAACTTAAAGATTATATTTTTAATTTTTGTAGATCAGTTAAGTCTGGATGAGTTGCTCAGTGGGAACTGGTAGCAACTTCTAAAACTATGGCCACCAACAGCCTGCAGAAGAATGTCTTTTCCTAATGTCACCGAGCCACACCCCTCTTCATTCCTGTTATTGGGGATTCCAGGACTGGAAGCTGTACAAGTCTGGCTTGGCTTTCCTTTCTGCATGGTGTATTTTGTTGCTCTCGTTGGAAATCTCATCATTCTGTTTGTGATCTGGACTGATCGTAGCCTCCACCAGCCCATGTTTTACTTTCTGGCCATGCTGTCAGCAATTGACCTGAGTCTCTCTACTGCTACCATCCCCAAGATGCTGGGTATCTTCTGGTTCAGGCTTCAGGAGCTGTGCTTTGGGTGCTGTGTGACTCAAGTCTTTTTTATCCACTTTTTCACTGTCATGGAAAGCATCGTACTTCTTGCTATGGGCTTTGATCGTTATGTGGCTATTTGCAACCCCCTCAGGTATAGCACGATCCTCACTAACAGAACCATTGTTGCAATTGCCATGGTGGTCATTCTAAGAAGCTTGTGCATGATTGCACCCATCATTTTCCTCCTCCTGAGGCTACCTTTCTGTGGACACAGAATCATCCCTCACACCTATTGTGAGCACATGGGAGTGGCACGTCTGGCTTGTGCCAGCATCAGTACCAATGTATATTATGGCCTTGGGAATATTTCTATCTTGTTTCTGGATGTGCTTCTTATCATCATCTCCTATGCTAGGATTTTATACACTGTCTTCCACCTCCCTTCCCAAGATGCCCGCCTGAAGGCTCTCAATACCTGTAGCTCCCATATCTGTGTGATCTTAGCCTTCTTTGGCCCAGCTCTCTTCTCCTTCCTTACTCATCGCTTTGGTCATGGCATCCCCCAGTATATCCACATCCTACTGGCTAACCTCTACGTAGTCATCCCCCCCGCCCTCAATCCAGTCATTTATGGGATCAGGACCAAGCAAATTCAGGAGCGGGTGAAGAGTCTTTTTGCTAAAATACATTGAATAAGAGGTAACCCATACAGATTATGAACATATAGGGCATAAAAAGATGAAAATTTATCATCAAAATTAATAAATTGTTTTAACCAAAAGTGATCATCAATTATTTCATATATACACATAAATATGAACACATATATGTGTTATATATGCACATAAAATATAACAGAGTGAAAAGGTAATAAGAACAGTTCAGTCAGTAGAGAAGACTAATAAAATTTAATGCCTATGAATGAGTTTTAAAAATCTCTTAAACTAAGGGAACCAGCAGTTAACATAATAGCTATGTCACTGGACTCCCACGTAGTCGACTGCAGTTCGCGTCCCGGACCCGGTGACTTAGAACTCACGCCGGGCGCGTGTGCATGCATGCCCAAGATCCCGAGAGGAGAATGGAGGAGAAGGGATTGTGGCATGACCATCCCCCATGGGGGGTGATGGAGTGATTTCTCGCTTTCTGTCTCTATGTCTCTCTCTGTCTGTCTGGCGAGTGCACGCGCCCTATAGCGAAAACCTCTCAAAAAAAAAATCTCTTAAACTAAGCAAAAAGGGGTCTTGTCTCCCTTAATCTGATAAAAAAAAATGTGCTCATCTAGAAGGTAGAAAAGCATGTATATTTTGGTGTATATTTAAATATTTCACCTGGGCTCAGAAACAAGACAAGGACATCATTATCAGCATTCTCTTTATCCTAAAACTGGATGTTCTATACAGTGCACAGAATAAGAAAAAGAAAAAAGAAAGACAAAAAGAGTTGGAAAGAAAAAAAAAGCTATCGTTATTCATAGATGGTATGATTCTACATATATAAAACTATAAATATCTATGAATAAACTATTATAATTTAAGAAGTGAATTTATCAGGGTTATTTGTTTGTCTCTGTGTACTTGTCAATACACAAAACTTCATTCTAAAATTTTGAAAAATTAAGTATTTTAAAGCATTGGGTCTTTTGAAAAGTCATGAAGAAGGGATTGTGGCATGACCATCCCCCATGGGGGGTGATGGAGTGATTTCTCGCTTTCTGTCTCTATGTCTCTCTCTGTCTGTCTGGCGAGTGCACGCGCCCTATAGCGAAAACCTCTCAAAAAAAAAATCTCTTAAACTAAGCAAAAAGGGGTCTTGTCTCCCTTAATCTGATAAAAAAAAATGTGCTCATCTAGAAGGTAGAAAAGCATGTATATTTTGGTGTATATTTAAATATTTCACCTGGGCTCAGAAACAAGACAAGGACATCATTATCAGCATTCTCTTTATCCTAAAACTGGATGTTCTATACAGTGCACAGAATAAGAAAAAGAAAAAAGAAAGACAAAAAGAGTTGGAAAGAAAAAAAAAGCTATCGTTATTCATAGATGGTATGATTCTACATATATAAAACTATAAATATCTATGAATAAACTATTATAATTTAAGAAGTGAATTTATCAGGGTTATTTGTTTGTCTCTGTGTACTTGTCAATACACAAAACTTCATTCTAAAATTTTGAAAAATTAAGTATTTTAAAGCATTGGGTCTTTTGAAAAGTCATGATGCGTTTTTGCATAGAAACACATAGCAAATGTGTCATAGGGGACTGAAGATGGTGTAGCAGTTTTGTCGCTGGACTCCCACATGGCTGACCACAGTGTGATCCTGGACCAGTGACTTGAAAATCATGCTGGGTGCCTATGCATGTGTGCCCAAGATCCCAGAAAGAGAATGGAGGATAAGGGATAGCGGTGTGGCCATCCCACCTGAGGCCTGATTCCTTACTTTCCTTCTCACTGTGTCTGTCTATCTGTCTCTCTGGTGGGTGCACATGCCCTAAGGTAAAACCCTCTTAAAAAAAAAGTCATGATTATTCTGATGACCCAATAGCATCACAAAACATCACATACTTCTAGCTAAATTTAATAAATGATGTGTCGGATCTTTATAATAAAAGTATTAAAATGATTTATAGTATTTTAAAAATATATAAACAAGTATACAAGGTATATGGGTTGGAATAATCAACACTAAAAAATAACTTCTAGGTGAACTATATATCCAATAAAATAAATACTTTTTTCCTTTTTTTCTTTTTTTAAAATTGTTGTCAGAGGGTGTGTGCATTCACCTGAGAGAGAGGGAAAGCAAGAAAGCACCCCTTCCCCCAAGGGGGATGATCAAACAACAATCCCTTCACCTCCATCTCACTCCTTTTAGGATTTTGGGCAAACATACACATGATCTGAATATGTTTTCAGGTCCTCACGTTCAGGACTTGAACCAAGCTGCCAGCCATGTCGGATCTAGCCACCCTAATCACCAGGCCCATGAAAAAAAATTTCTGTGAATCGTTTGTTAGTTTTTTTGTTTGTTTTTGTTTTCAAACTATAATATATATTTAAAAAGCAGTATCCAGGCTATCTTGAACAACATTTTAGGGTTTTACATTACATTTCATGCTATATCTTCACCTATTAAAGTTGTGGCATACACGTACAAAACAAATGAATTGGCAGAATAATAGAATCCAGAAACAAAAACCCACATACATAAATGTATGATTTATAATGAACAGTACTGTAGAACACTGGAGAATAAATAGACATTTTGGCAAATGAATCAGGGTCAATTTAGATTGATTAAATACCAAAATAACAAATTTAAATCAATTGAATACCTTTGTCAAATAAATAGCAAGTTTAGATCAATTAAACACCAAAATAGCCCATTTAAATTAATTGAATACCCTGCTTTTTTCAATGTGATGTTTAATACCACCCTGTCAAAAGATGAGGCTTATTTTTCCAGCTCTTGAGTTGAGTAGGTATGTGTATATTTTGATATTAGTAAACTTGATACAGGCAGAGCTTTGAAATAGTTTATGAATTTTGGTTTGTTGCTGCAGTACTTGAAACCCTGAAACCAGCCTATGAACAAGTACTCCTTGACCTGCTGCAGGATAAGAGGTTATGAAGAAGAGAACTGATGCACACCAACGTTCAGCTTGCTAATCACTGGGGGATGTGAGTGTAACTATCCTTTATCATCCAACCAACAATTGAACTATGACTTGACCCATAGGAAAGCCTGGGAAAGAGAAAGTGAGATAGCTCAAACCAAAAGAAAATTCTTATTCAACCGAAAGAATCTTGAACTGAAAGAAATATTATGGCACTAATATTACAGATGTTTACTGCGTAAAACAAAGGAAATGATTCAACAGAATGCAAAATCCAAAACTATGAAGGAAAACTCTGAGTTATTAGAATACATTAAATAATCTTTTCCGGCTATACAGAATAACTAAACCAAGGAAAGATAAAGGTTTTCTGGATGGGGTTCAAGCTAGGCGATCATGAAATTAGCATGAGAAGTCATAACTATTGTCTTCAAACACATTCAGCTGCCCAGAAGCAAGTGTGGGGTAGGTTGAATGTTGAAATTAACCAGGATTGGTATTGTCCAAGTGGGGCAATGTTGAGAGTGAAGCAATGCTACATGCAAGAAATTGATCATAATCCTGAGGCATATAATTTGATTTCTGCAAAAAGAAAGAAAAATGGGGGTATTGTGGACATGAAATAAAATAAAAGGTGATAGAATTGATGGACCACACATAGTAGAGAAGGCTCTAAGCCTACACTATTCTGGTATGAGGAGATTTACTGGGAAAACAACTCCAATTCCTGAAAAATTTTCAAGATGATCAGTGTCCCAAGAGGGTTAGATTAAGAGGTAAAATCATACAGTGCTGTGACAATCCCAGAACTGAAGTTTCTATCTTCCTAAAATAATGTGTTCTCTAAAGCCTGAACACTTCCTACATTCAAGGCACTATGCTGGGCAAATTATACAATTGAGTTGAGTTGAACAATACTCTAATATCAGTACATAAAAGAATGGAAAAAAAAAACAGAAAACACTAAGCAAATGCAAACAAAAATATACCTGTTACAGTAGTTGTATACATTGATAAAAGAACAAAAGACAAAGATAGTATATTGTTAATTCATGTAAAAAAATCCTTATGGAAGACAGGGTAATTGAAGAATGAAAGGAAAGTAGAAATAAGCAGCACTTATTCTATGTATATGTATTGATCACCAAAGACAGTAATAGGTGTTGGGGAGTCAGGAAATACAGTTAAATTATAGAAGATTTGAGTAAAAGACCTTTGCAACAGTGCTACCCTGTACGTTGTCATATAGAGTCTGTAGTATAATGAACAAAGTAGCAGTTACAGGAAGGAGTTTTAACTAGATATGGAATGGAGTCAGACTCAATTTAGGAAGATAAATATGGATGCAATGGAGAAGAATGACACTATGAGAGACAAAACAGAATAATCTTTTCATTAATCAAAAGAGAAATAATGAACATGAGAACATAGCAGATCAAAGCAATATTTATTTAGAACTACAAACATTCCTTTCTCTGTGATAACATCTCAAAATAGTTTCAACTTAGAAGACAATACAAACTTTATCTAAGCTACTCAATTGTCCTTCAGTCTCTTTCTAACTGTAGTGAGGAAAATGAGGACTGTCAATACATCTTGGTAGGACCATCGTATCATCAGGCCTATTTAATCATCACCCATGAAGGGACACTCAGAAAACACTATGTGCGCTCTATTGGAAAGGACAATAGAATGTGTTTCTCAATAGAATATGATTTTTTTTTCTTTCTGCCAAAAGAGCTGAAACACATGCAACCCTTTATTCAGAGACTGAGGATAGTCTTCCTGGATTGGAAGAGAATTGATGCCTTGGTTCCATTTCATCTTCTGAAGCTCCAGCTGTAACAATGACCAAGTTTGAATTGGCATCAGGCTTTACACATTTGAATTAAACAAAACAGTAGTTTCTAAGGAAAGTTTCCTAAGAAGTCATACTTTGAAAACTTCATGATAACAAATTAATGCTTTTATGGCTCCTGAGGGACGCTGAATCAATACCATCCCCAAACTCCTCTCTTCAGTATAATTTCATTTTTATCACTTCAAGATATATATCCTCCCCTAAGCTAAACAATTACATCTACTACAGTATTTCTCTGCAGATGGAGTAGAGAAGAATGAAAAGTTTTAAACACCTAATAAGCCTTGAGCCAATGTTTATACCCAGAGGATTCTGAATATTAAGCTCAGGGATTCTGGGACATGCCTAGACTTAGGAACACTCTCCCTATAAAATCCTTTTCCATGTGACTAGGCAGGCTTGGAGCTCAGAAGCTCCAAGGGGCACTCAAACACACTTTTTAAGAACCTGGGCTAATGCTGCAATTCTGCTCCAAGTGAGGGCTGGGAGAGGAAATACTAGAGAGGTAAGAATGCACGGGCAGGAGAGGGAAGCTATTACAGAGGAGAAGAGGGGAAACGAGGGTAGAAAAGGACACATTTTCTCTCTGCTGAGAAGTCATCCCCAGCACCACTATCCTCACACAGGAACACAACAGAGCACACATGATTGGAGCAGTTACCTGCAGGTAAGTGCAGAGATACTAATGAGTAATATGCAGAATTTCTCTTTTCCTTTTCCTCTCTCTCTCTCTCTGACACACACACACACACACACACACACACACACACGTACACACTTATATATACTCACACAGCAGGCATTATACATGTGGTCTGTACCCTTATATTTTCTCTCTCTTACATATTGTCCTGGTGAATGTTAAAGGGTGCCAATCATCATATGGTTCCCTGTGTCTCTACTACTTTTTGTAACCATAACAAAACTGTTTTTACCAGTACCCCTGCCAACTGAGTCAGACTCAGCCTACTCCTCTGGCCTCCTCCATCCTGGTTTGGTTACAAAAGAATGAACATAATTATCCACTTGCAGCAGTTGCTTTGGTCCCACAAAGCTTGGGAAAGCATAATAATAAGGGGAGGAAATTGTTTTCTTGTTCACTGAGCAGTGCTGGGTTATGCTTAGATCCATGGAAATCTGAAGATAAGGATAAATATTTGGCTCTCAGCCACTCCTTCACTGGCCTCTTCTGAGCCGTCCTTCCTTAATCTTCTCTTATAGTCAACCATGGCTTAGTTATAAACAATGGATATTTTACAATGTACTAGCTTCTTTCTTTCTTACTTTTTTTTTTCTTTTTGAGAGGTTTTTGCTATAGGATGCATGCACTCACCAGAAAGACAGAGAGAAAGACAGAAAGCAAGAAATCACCCCCAGGGTATGGTCATGCCACAATCCCTTCTCCTCCATTCTCCTCTTGGGTTCTTGGGCATTCAGGCATGCACACATGCCCGGTGTGAGTTTAAGCCACCTGTACTCAAATTGTGGTTTACTACACGGGAATCCAGCGACATAGCCATTACGGCAACTGCTGGTCCCTGTAGTAGCTTATTTCTATTAGCAGGTAGATTCTTCTAGGTCTTTGAAACTAAAAGACAAAAAAATAAATTGAAAAAGTATTAATAACATAAATAGCTATGATTTACTAGGAAACCCTATGAGTCAACACCTAAACGTGTGTATCTATTTATGCTTAAAATAAACATTGGTTAGAATTTATTATTTCAGTTTTACAGAAAGAAAAAACTGATCTATAATATCAGGGAATTTGTCCAAGGCTCTGAAACTAGTAAATGACTTGGCAGAATTTCAAGTCATATCTGAAAGTTTTCAAGTCCATAAAAATCCTCTATGATGTTTTACTAGAATCAATAGGAGAAAATGATCCAACCAAATAAAATTCTTTAAATATCACAAGCTCAGAATTTTAGCATTGGTGGGCACAATAGGGAAGAGATCAGTAATTAGTATTAATTTAGCTCTAGAAATGGATTCTTGACCTGGGATCTTTGTCAATGTGTGTTTCTAGAGAAACATTAATTTATTACCTTGCCCTCAAGCAATGATCTTAAGATATTTTCCATGCACTGTCCACCATTGTCTGTGACACAGGCTGCGAGAATACAGAAAGATGCATTCAGGACAAAATTGGGAGAGGGCGGATGTCAGGGTGACTTTGAAATACGTTGACAGATGCTTCCTTAAGCTGGCCAAGCATCATGTTGGCTAACAGCTACCCTGAACGTGGGACTGATGTGGACTGTAAGTCTCAGGACACAACATCCTCACTCTTTGCTCAGATTCTTCCAAGTCAAGCCCCCAAATCACTCCCTCTGATTTCTCAGCCTGGCATCTTCTCACTGACAAAATTTATGCTCTTTAAATTTTCTCTCCAGCTTCACAAGAGAAAAGGGATGCTCTGTTTCAGAATAGGGGATTATGAACTCTTTGCCTGGACGTATATTTCTACTGTGCATTAATTTCTTGGACAAATTACAGTTACTTCTGTAACTGTACAGTTACAATTACTTCTTGGACAAGATACATGCTACTACACACATAATAAAACCTGTGCTGTCTTCCTATCTTTGTCTCTTTTTCTCTCTTTGTCACACACTCTCTCACACACAAAATCAAACTTAGTACAAATCCCCAAACCTGATTTAATTCAACAACTAAATGCTAAACAATTGAGAACTCAACACTTGTGTGGGAATGTTGGGGATATTAAAATGAATCTGCCCCATTCTCTGCTCCCAGATGCAGCTATTCTCTTGGTAAAGATAAAGCCAACATGTGTATGAATATTAAACAAATGAGATTGTTAGTTGCTATAGAGTTGTACAATGTCCTTAGGGACACAAGAAGTTAAAATAAAGTCATTTTCTTTGTTATTTTCAAAGGATCAATGAAGATTCCTTAATGAAACTTTCAGTATCACTAACATTTTGCTATATATTTGATCCATTCCTATTTGAAGTTAAGTACAGTTTTAGGACATGGCAATATTTTGCCTGTTAATCACTAGTGTTACAGGTTATAAAGACAATAAGCACGAATCAGCTGATAACCAAAAAGCATTTCATTGGAAGGATACAAGGGGATCACAAAATAAACAGGAGCTTAAATAAGATAAAAAAAAAATACTAAGATAGTTCACACAGATCAGGAAGCCTCAAAACTAACAATGGACCCGTAATAGAAACACAGTGATCAAGGTAGCTGAGTTTAAACAAGGAATGTTTGAAGAGAGAGCATTTAGTTAACCATCTTTATGTGATGTCATTATACATGACCCCATGAGATAAATCCCTAGATTTATATCACAACAAAACATGGAAGAAGGTAGCAGTTTTCATTTGGGAGAAAGAATCATTTTCATTTCTAAAGTGATTTAAATACCCAGTTTTGGTGCCTGTGAATGATATCCACAGAATTCGTAATACTGAATATTAAGGCAGAATTTTAAAAAATGTTTATCAATGTAAAGATTTTACTAAACCCATTATATAAAAACATGGATAATCTTGTTTAAACAAACTGTATTTTGGGAGGACCAGCAGATGGTGAAATGGCCACATCTCTGAACTCCCATGTAGTCGACCATGGTTCAAGTCCCGGACCCAGTGGCTTAAACTCACACTGGGCGCATGTGCGTGCGTGCCCAAGATCCCAAGAGGAGAATGGAGGAGAAGGGATTGTGGCATGACCATCCCCCCTGGGGGGTGATTTCTCGCTTTCTGTCTCTCTGTATCTCTCTCTCTGTCTGGTGAGTGCACACACTCTATAGCAAAACCTCTCAAAAAGTAAGAACTACTTTTTCAAAAAGGTAGTTTGAATAACGATATTGCTTTATTTTGCACATCCCTTTAATGTGTAGTTTCAGAATATTAATTGGAATCTGGGATCTCATATTTGCATCATTTACAACTGAAGGAGGGGACTTCAAAGTCTGTGAAAAATTCAGTTAAAATATCAGTTAACTTTGGTGCAAAACCATTTGAAATCTATGCATATTTTCACAGCATATATTTTCCATGAACTTTGTGAAGATGTCTCATATTTAATCCACCATGATAATACTTCATACAGTCTCTAGAAAGCCTCTCTGTGTATTCTCATGAAAGAGTTAAACAACCAAGTGTTGTCTATTATCATAAAGATAGTTTTGAGCTTGTGGAATCCTACAAAAGCACTAAGAAAGCCCCCGAAGGCTCAAAATCACACTGTGAAGAGCGTGTAATATGATAATTCCCCAAAACTAAACAAGAGACTATTTTGCAAAGTAGTGGAAATGAATGCCACACAGCAAGTACACATTACATTGTGAAATGTGTCCAGTTCTTTCCAATATTCCAAAAATTAGGGACAAAAAGGAAAGCGATGGATAATATAGTTTAAGATGGATCTCAGAATAACAGCCTGTGTTGAACACCTCGGTTAATTACGTTCTGGAAAGAAGAGCATCTCTAATGTTTATAAAGTCACTGTTGCAACATTACCTCCAGCACACTGATGAGAATCTTTCCATCCCTCCAGGACCTTAATAAGAGAAGCCCTTAAGGAAAGAGAGATCCCTCTTACTTCATAGGAATACAATGACACTTACTGGGAGAATGCCTTCTATCAATGATACCCAGTTCCATCCCCCCTGCTTTCTCCTGCTAGGAATACCAGGACTGGAAACTATACATATCTGGATTGCTTTCCCATTTTGTATAGTGTACTTGATTGCCCTTGTGGGGAATATCACCATTCTCTTTGTGATTAAGACTGAACACAGTCTCCACCAGCCCATGTTCTACTTCCTGGCTATGTTGTCTATGATTGATCTGGGTTTGTCCACATCCACTATCCCCAAAATGCTGGGCATCTTCTGGTTCAAGTTGCAAGAAATCAGTTTTGAAGGCTGCCTTGCTCAGATGTTTTTTATCCACATGTTTACAGGCATGGAGACTGTTCTACTTGTGGCCATGGCTTATGATCGCTTTGTCGCCATCTGCAACCCTCTCCAGTACACCATGATCCTCACCAATAAAACTGTCAGCATCCTAGCTTCTGTTGTCGTTGGAAGAAATCTAATTCTTGTAACCCCATTTGTGTTTCTCATTCTACGACTGCCCTTCTGTGGCCATCACATCATCCCTCACACCTACTGTGAGCACATGGGTCTTGCCCGATTAGCCTGTGCTCCCATCAAGATCAACATCATCTATGGGCTTATGGTGATTTCTAATATTGTTGTGGATGTGATTCTGATTGCTTCTTCCTATGTGCTTATCCTTAGAGCTGTTTTCCGCCTTCCCTCTCAAGAGGCCCGACTAAAGGCTCTTAATACCTGTGGTTCCCATGTATGTGTGATGCTGTGCTTTTACACACCAGCATTTTTTTCTTTTATGACACATCGCTTTGGCCGAAACATTCCCCGCTACATCCATATTCTTTTGGCTAATCTATATGTGGTGGTCCCACCTGCTCTCAACCCTGTCATCTACGGAGTCAGGACCAAACAGATCCGAGAGCGGGTTGTGAAGATATTTATACAGAAAGAATAATTTGGTGAAAAGTTTGAGTAGATATTTCTGCATATAGCCCAATTTACAATAATTTGTACACTCTTTTAAATCTTTTACAAAACTCAGAAAATGAAATCAGGCTCGTTCTATAATTTAACCGTAAGGCTGGTCTTGATATTTGTCTCAAAATAATCTCAGTATAATTTATTGATCCTGTAGATTTTCAATAATTGGTTCTATTTTCAAACTCCACATAGGCTGGGGAATGTGGTTTGTTTTAACTTAAGTCCAAAAAGCACCAAACTGAAGTTTGTGAACAAAGAAGCCTTGCTGAAAAATCAGAAGGGTCACCTTCATGTCCTATGATTTAGAACCACTGGCTAGGTCTGTTGACAGTACACAAAATATTCAAAAGTCCTTCAGAGAAGGGTATTAGGAAACAAACAAACAAACAAACAGATATGCCTAGGAATACTAAAAAGGCAACATTACCTGTTAATTTCTCTGACTTCGGGCACTCTTGGCCAGAAACTTGACACTGGCTAAACACAACTCTGTGGTTTGAATCCGTATTTGAAAAACATACCAGGGGCATCTGCATGTGTGCCCCCAAATATCAACAGGATAAAGAAATGGGAGAAAAGGGATTGCAATACGACTATATCTTATGTGGGAAGAGGAGGAGGGTTTCTCCCTTTCTCTTTCTGTCTCTCTGGGAGCATATATGTCTTCTGACAAAAATATATATATTTTTGAAACAGTGATTTAAATTGGAATAGTCTTTATCATTGTGGACCATGGGACTGAACAGTAAGCACTGACCAGCACTCTGGTCCTCAATATCTGTACGACACACAAACATGTAAAATAAAGACAAAGATTTCTTCTTCTCAGTGACATGAAGAGGTGTGCACAAGTACAACTATAAAGAAACTTTCTGATTGAATATATTCATAGAAGTGGGGGAAATTTAAGATAAGCATAATATAGTACACAGCATGAATTATGCAGTAATGTTGGCCTGAAGTGATTCACAAACAGCAATACCAAGCTTAGGTTTAGCTGAGCAGATTCTCTCCTGGGCTCCATTCTTTAAAAAATCGCTGTGTTTTGGTACAGCTTCCTCAAAATGTTCTAAATCCACTTTGGGCGTATGAGACCAGTTGGGCTCAGCAATGTTACCTGAGCCTGGACCAAGCGTATGTGGCCCCAATTATTCTTCTCAGAAAACTCTTGTGACTCTCTTCTTGCTACATCTCCCGGCTTGTGGAGAAGACTGTTCTCCCTAAAGTGTTCTGGGACCCATACCTATCAGGTTGTCCTGGGATTGCATGGCTAGGACCTGATTTAAGGGAAATGGCTTGGTGAACAAATAAAAGTCCAACTGAACAACATAGCTGTGTGTAAATTGTTAATTTTGGGTGATTCTCATTCAGACATAGGATGAATTCAGGGATCTGGTCTATTAATGTTCCACTCCTGAGCTTGAGCCTTGTGCCATGTGTTAGGGCAGTCACTGGCTCTTACCCATCTGTGCTCAAATTCTCATGCTGCTGACTATCTACAATATCCGAAGATGCCTGTAGCAACAACAGACATTCTTGACTTTGCCACCCCCTAACCCTGGCACTGGTACCATCCCACCCTCTGCACCAGCTCCAGCGCACCTTCAAGCCTTCCCACAGAAGTGACTGCACCTGTACTTCAGAGCGTTTGCTGCGGTTGCTCTCCAATTTTACCAAGTACTTTCAATCTATGTCTTCTGATTGATAGAGCGATATTATGCTGCCCTGTAGCAGTGTTACAAAACACAAGATGAGGAAATGGCATTTCATATATGAAGGAAAATATATATATTTTTTAGTCTGCCCATATGCTCATCACTCATTGCTGGTGAAACTGCATGAAATAAAATAATGCAGCCAGATTTGAATGAGAACTTCTGGAGGGGCCAGGAGGTGTTGGTAAGGCACAGGACTTCCACGTGTTTGACCCTTGTTCAAGTCCTGGACCTAGCAGCTTGACGCACATGCCAGGCATTTGAGCATGGGTGCCCAAATCCCAACAGGAGAATGGGGGAAGGAATTGCAGTGTGGCCATTTCCCCTGAGGGGTGATTTCTCATTGTCTCTCTGTCTCTTCAGAGAACACACTCTGTCTCTCCAGAGAGCACATACTATAGCAAAAATCTCTCAAAGAAAAGAAAGAAAAAGAAGAGGAAAAAAATGAACAAAAAGAAAAGAGATCTCCTATTGGAAATGCAGTTACTAGACCCTACATAATTCAAGTGGTTGGAAGATATGCTTTTCTGTATGTAGGTAAAAAAGTGTCTAACAGTAAATTTGACATGAACAAAGACAAATGGTCATTCACATTTTCATGAGTGCTCTGATTAAGCCTGATATTGTTGGTTATAGCTAATGCAGCACAGAAAGAATCTGAGCAAATCATTGAAGCCATTATGGAGGGGTAGCACAATGGATGGCACAGGGTCCTAAGTAATGAAGCAATCAACATTAAATAAATGCAATTTGGAAATGCAAGAGGCAAAATCTATATTGTTCTGCAGAGTCACAGTATAATTAATAATAAAAATGTTAGTACCTTCTATTAATAGCCCAATAAATTAAGTGGCCAGAAAGAGGAAGTGGCCTGCACACTATACAGAGTCTTCTTTTACACTGATTATACAACAACCAAATACATATTGAATTCTTTAGTCACCATTCTAGATATTCATTGGTATATCACATAGGTCCATGAACCTTGTAAGGCATTTCCAGGACAAATTGTTTAAATAATTGATAATTTGCACAGTCACCACACACCATAAAGAAAGTCCTACAGAACAAACCAGAAGGTGTTTCTGACCCCAAAACATAACACCTGTCCTCTGAGGTATGATAATTTTCTGTTCCACACCCCACGTCCCAAGATGCCGTACATTGCATGGAGGTTCCTCACAAGAGACTAGAGTTATTATAAAATATCATGGTCTCAGCTATTGAGAATTCAGTTACATGCAGGTGGCAGTCTGTGACATCCAGTCCTTTGTAAACAGTTTCTCAGATGCCAGCAGAGGTAGGTGAGTCAGCTCCCAGTTTTGCTGGAAGAGGGTTCCCAGGGACTAAGTAAGTAATTTATAGGATGATAAAGTTCCACTGACAAAATGAGACTCTGTCTTTCTCTACATAGAGCCATCTCCAAGGGACATGAGAGAGAGATAGGTGTGTTGTTCACAACACAAAGAAGACATAAATAGAAAAGCACACAGCAAAACAATCATAGTGATAAATAAACTGATATCAGCAAACACGGGCCCATAAATGTAGATACAAATAGATGAACAATGTATATTTGTTCTGTTTTTGAAATGCCATTTATATTTCTATTTATGTAATATGCAAACAGGAAGGAAAATGCTAATGGTAAGTCTCAGCTGGAACAAATGAATACTTTCATTCTCGATACCCTTTCATTGTGCCATCTCAGAAGAGAAGGTCTTATACAGAGTCTTAGGTCATCAGGTGGAAGGTGGTTGCATCAGTTGAGTGGAAAGGAGAAGCCTAAGAGCTTGGGTACAGAGGTTATTCGATTCTACCTCAAAATGGAAGCCAGTCCCTGGAAAAAAATTCATCATGGCTTTTCCAGGGTATTTAGTGCCTGAAAGGGAAGAGAGAGATACAGAAAGGGAAAGAAAGGAAGCCACAGAGGGTTACAGGGGAGAAAAAATTAAGTACATAGAAGAGTTTATTAAACAGAACATTTATTAGCACATAAAAGGTGAAGATGACACTATTAAGATATCTAAACTACATTTTCCTGTAATTTTTGTAAGTATCATGAAGATTTTTAACATTTTAAGCAGCAGTCAGTACATTTAACTATTTAAGGGAGGATAATTATCATATTGGCATTTATGGTCAGTCTCTCTAGAAGCATCAGATGTGAGGAAGGACAGAAATTAAAAGCTCAAGTGGGACAATTTGGTTCTAAGTGAAAATAAAAAGATTAAAGGAGAGAAGGAAAATTATAAATAGAAATATAAATGGCATTTCAAAAACAGAACAAATATACAAAACAACTAATTAGCAAAAAAATAGTAGAGTAATAGAAAATAATTCAAAATTTTCAAAGTTTTTTTGGAATTGGAATGATATACACTAATAGAAATATTAAATATGCTGCATTAGAAATAAAAACGTAAAGGTATGAAGTGGCAATATGCTGAACGGGGGTGGTCTGAGGAAATATTTCCCCTTCTCCTCAATATCAATAATGATGGTGACCACAGTTATATTTAAAGTTTATTTTCAGGTCAGACTAAGTCCATCCCATGTCTATATCTTCTCAATTTCAGAGCAGCTTCATGTACTATTCTGACCATGTGACCAGTATTATTTACCTACAGTTTTCATGTGAATATTAATAGCATCAGCTATCAGATATGATATTTTTGTTGTTGTATTTTGTTTTGTTTTGTTTTGGTTTTTTTTGGTTTGTCATAGGGTGTATGTGCTTGCCAGGAAGGGACAGAGAGAGGGAAAGA
>NW_006199376.1:401956-446554 GCF_000334495.1 Tupaia belangeri chinensis
AAACCGAAAAGTAAATGCTGAAGGCTGAGTGTACACGCACACACATACACAAAGACACTTCGTCTTGGTTATTCTCTATATACTGATTATTAAGTATATATTAAATTAACAAAAGTATTTACTATTTAATGCTGTATATATGTACTTTCTTAGAGAAATAAGGTATGAAAAACAAGGGAAATATAGAATAGTATTGCTGGGAATCTTTCTGTATGGTATTCTATATGAGTTCGCAACTATTTCAAAATGAGAGTGCATCCTGAACTGTGCCTGATACTGTCTCTCCAGGTTTCACCTGTTACATTATGGAGTTAAACAATGGGCTTCCTACTTTTCTAAGAAATAGGAAGTATGCTATGAAAGGACTAAGGGACTCCCAGTGGAAGCAAGACAGCTCCAGGAAGACGTTTGCCTGTAAGAAATTCTCATCAACATGTTTTATACAAACAATACACAATTCCACCCCTCCTCTTTTTTTCTGATGGGAATCCCAGGCCTGGAACATGTCCACATCTGGATTGGATTTCCTTTCTTCACTGTGTATCTAATAGCCCTCCTTGGGAATATCACTGTCTTGTTCGTTATCTATACTGAACGTAGCCTCCATCAACCCATGTTTTACTTCTTGGCCATGTTGGCCTGTACTGATCTGGGCTTGTCCACAGCCACCATCCCCAAGATGCTGGGCATTTTCTGGTTCAGTCTCAAAGAGATTGTGTTTGCTGCCTGCATCACACAGATGTACACCATCCATATATGCACTGGCCTGGAGTCTGTGGTGCTGACAGTCATGGCCATAGATCGCTATATTGCCATTTGCAACCCTCTGAGGTACAGCATGATCCTCACCAATAAGGTGATAGCCATTCTGGGCATAGTCATCATTGTGAGAACGTTAGTGTTTGTGACTCCATTCATATTTCTCATCCTGAGATTGCCTTTCTGTGGTGTCCGGATTATTCCCCATACGTATTGTGAACACATGGGCTTGGCAAAGTTAGCTTGTGCCAGTATTAAGGTCAATGTTATCTACGGCTTGATTGCTTTTTCAGTCGGATACATCGATCTTTCTGTGATTGGATTTTCCTATGTCCGTATCCTCCGAGCTGTTTTCCACTTGCCATCCTGGGATGCCCGACTCAAGGCACTGAGCACGTGTGGCTCCCATGTCTGTGTCATGCTGGCCTTCTACCTGCCAGCCCTTTTTTCCTTCATGACGCACCGCTTTGGTCACAACATCCCTCATTACATCCACATACTGTTGGCCAATCTGTATGTGGTTGTCCCCCCTGCCCTTAACCCTGTAATCTATGGGGTCAGGACTAAACAGATAAGAGAACGAGTACTGAGGATGCTTAACCCTAAAAGCTATTGACACTTAGACTTAATGAACTCTCCCAGGACAATTGAATAAGATGACAAGGACATAAGAACAGAAGTAAACACTGGAAACATATTAGGTAAGCTCCTCTGGCATTCCCACACAAGCCGACACATTTCACATCCCACATTATTGCTCACAATTAATTTCAGTACACTCTATTGGAAGACATTGCCCAAGATTCCATATAGTCTTTTTAAAAATTCTTTTATTTAACTTCATTTATTTGTTTATTTATTTTAATTAACAGAAAGGGAAACACACAAACACACACACACACACACACACACACACACACACGAGTAAGCTACCAGGTCTGGAAATTGAACTTCAATCGGCCATGTTTGAGTCCAGCACCCTTAACTATCACAGCACCCACCTGCCTCCTAAAGTCTTTTTATTCTACCCTCATGAAAAGTACAAAAAAATACTTATATTTAAACCTCACTGATACTGCAAAACTCCTAAGGGAAGAAAAGGTTTTGAAAACATTTTTACCCCATTCACTGCTTTGAGTCGCTTATTTCCACGTGGGGATTCAGTTCATCTGTGTCAGAAGCTAAACTTCATTATGGTACAAAAACCATGGGATATCATCAAAAGCAAGCAGGACACAATGAGAAGAGAAATTAACTAGTAGCCATAAGATCTATATTTGATTCAGACTCTAGCCTTACCTTGGAGGTTAATCTGAGAATTTGACTTAGATATTGATGAGCAGCAATGTCTCTGCCCATAGCTTGCTATAAAGCAACATCAGTTTGGTACTGTGAACTCAAAAAAGATGTAAAAATCTTTGCAGTTTGTTATCATTACAATATTTGCAAATAAATAGAGTGGCTATACTTTAGTACTAGTGTGGTTTACTTCTAGTGTATTTAGATTTAGCTCATTATATCAAATTCTAGTGTACAGTCCCTGGTTTGAAGTGAAGGGTTCAGCTCCAGATTGCTCCAAAATGCAGGAGCCCTTATGCATGTCTCAGACGTTACCTTGGTCAGAGTACCTGCAGTCAGAAAACTAGACAGCCTGAAGAGTTAAGAAGCTACATCTAGGCCTGAGGACTCAGGGAAACCTCTTATATAGTAGTCCTTGTTAGGCTGAGCTTTAGGGCACACCGCATCCTCTACGTGCTGTAGTAATATAGTCATTTTCACTAGGGTGAGGAACGTGAGAAAGATTTTTTATTTCTATAGGTTTTCTAACAGCTGTAAAACTGTGCAGTTGGGTTTTAATTAGATCTGGGAACCTGATTGAAAATCAAGGTAAGTGAGCAGGACTATGCGGAGAACAGCGCTAAGATGAGGGTGATTTAAAGTACAAGATGAGAAAGTCCATTGAAGAAATGATATTTTCTATAAATGTATGAAGAAAAAGTAACCAAGTTATTATCGTCTCAAAATTTGAAATGAACACAGAGAAGAGCTTAGAAAACTAAAGAGATTAATTAACAATGAGTGAAAGTGATAAAAAATCATTGCAGATTTTCTTCCAAGTGAAGTGCCGGGGCAGGATAGCTGTCCATGTTTTCTATGCTGCATTAACTGTTACACAAAGCTGAAACATCTACGAATTTTCCCAACTCAGTTTAGAAAACTAGCATTATCCTGAAGGCAAAAATCTGAAAATGTAGAAGAAAAAAATACATAATTAAAAATTCTGAAGAAAGATAATATACACATATGTAAAATATAGTAACCTCTTAAATAAAAACAGTTACAAAATTAAAAATAAAGTTGACAAATCAATTAGTTTATATATTTATAAAGAAAAATAATAGCTATTACTGGAAAAGTGCTTGAGTTGTTTGTATTTGTACCACCGCAGTTAATTTTCAAAATCATCCTAAAAGATAGATACAAATATTGTTGGCAGTTTATATAAATGAAAATCAATATTTCAGTTCTTCACTAAGATCATGTGTTTCTCTAATTTGAAAACCCAACTTCTAAATCCATGTTATATACTGTGAAAATGGAAGAAATACAGAAAAAAAGGTTTAATATTAGAAAATATATAAATTATAACTAACATATTAATAAATTAATGCATGAATATTAGATAAGTTCCAGAAATTTTGAGGCAAGTGAAAAAGTTCAAAATATTGGGAACCAGCAGTTAGCGTAATGGCTATGTCGCTGGACTCCCACGTAGTCAACCGCGGTTCACATCCCGGACCCAGTGGCTTAAAACTCACACTGGGCACATGTGCATGCGTGCCCAAGATCCCGAGAGGAGAATGGAGGAGAAGGGATTGCGGCGTGGCTATCGCCCCTGGGGGGTGATTTCTCACTTTCTGTCTCTCTGTCTGTCTCTGTCTGTCTGGCAAACGCATGTGCCATATAGCGAAAACCTCTCCAAAAAAAAAAATTATTTACTTTTAAAAACATGGAAACCAAAATTTAAAAAAAAATTTCTTTCTTTTTAACATTTTTTTCAAAATGTATTTTATTTTATTTCATGGATCACAGATATGGTTCATTACCTGTAGACAATGAAATGTATAGTATTCTCAACTAAGCACAACCTAGGTGTACATCATGCTGAATAAAGTTTCCCCACAATCCAAATGATGCAAAGCAACCAAATGTATAACTATATATAATAATAATAATAGTAATAATAATAATAGTAATGATAAACTTAAAAAGAATAATAAAAATAAAATAATTTTTAAGTAAAAATAATTTTTTTTCAGAAAAGGGTGTATTCATATATTCACTGATCAAAGAAGTCCCAGGAGGACAATTTATATTCATTTTATTATTATTATTACCATACATTAAATTGCTATACATCGCTTAGATTGAGAAGAGACCCTACCCAGCATGATACACACCTGAGTCCAGCCCACCACACATATCCTTGTCAACAGATAATAAACTCCATCTCTATACCACAAGTGTCTTCCCTCTCCATTCCCCCCCCCACATTTCCTTCACTATTCCCCTCCCATACTCTCTTTCCACTTTGTCTCTAGTGTCCATTATAATTTTTAATACTTTTATGTTCTCCAGTCTTTCAGTCTCTACCGTAAAGTGCGGACAATCAGTATATGTTATGTGGAGACATACAATGTCTTTCATAGCCTGACTTGCTTCACTCAGCAACAAATCTTCCATATTCGTCCACTTTCTATCAAGTTCCAGGGCCTTGTTGCTTTTTATGGCTGAATAGTATTCCATGAAGTATATGTGCCACAATTTCTCAATCCATTTATCTGTTTATGGACATTTGGGTTGGTTCCATGTCTTAGCAATTGTGAATAATGCTGCAATGAAAATAGTTGTGCAAGCACTTTTCTGACTAAGTATTCTCCTGTCCTTTGGGGAGACACCCAGGAGTGGAATTGCTGGATCATATGGTAGTTCTATTTGAAGGTCTTTGAGGAATCTCCATATTGTTCTCCACAGTGGCTGGACCAATTTACATTCCCACCAACAGTGTAGGAGTGTTCCCCTTTCACCACATCTCCTCCAGCACTTATCATTATTTGTTTTTTAAATCTTCGCCATTCTGACTAGGGTTAGGTGGTATCTCATTGTGTTTGATCTGCATCTCCCTTACAATGAGGGATGTTGAACATTTTTTCATATGCTTTTTGGCTGTTTGTATGTCTTCTTTAGAGAATTGTTTATTCAGTTCATTTCCCATCTTTTAATTGGGTTAATCATTTTCTTTCAGGTAAACTGCTTGAGTTCCCTGTGTACTCTGGTTATCAGTCCCTTATCTGAGGCACGGTTAACAAAAATTCTCTCCCATTCTGAGTATTATCGATTCACACTAATTACAGTGTCCTTCGCTGTGCAGAAACTCCTTAATCTTATGTAATCCCACCTGTCTATTTGGGGGATTATTGCCTGTGCTTTGGGAGTCTTGCTTAAGAAGTCTTTACCTATCCCAATGTCTCCCAGAGTTTCCCTAGTGGTTTCCACCGGTAGTTTGATAGTTTGTGGTCTTAGGTTTAGATCTTTGATCCACTTTGAGTTGATTTTTGTTAATGGTGACAGATAGGGGTTCAGATTCATCTTTCTGCAGGTGGATACCCAGTTTTTCCAGCACCATTTGCTAAAGAGGTTTCCCTTTTCCCACTAGGTTGACTGGTACTCTTTGTCAAAGATGAGTTGGCTGTGTGTTTTGGCATTTATTTCTGGAGTCTCTACTCAATTCCATTGTTCCTCATGTCTATTTTTGTGCCAATACCATGCTGTATTGATTATCACAGCTTTTAATGTATTTTGGGGTTAGAAAGTGAAATGCCACCTACTCCAGTCTTCTTGCACAAGATGGCTTTAGCAAAATGTTTTTTTTTTATGGTTCCAGACAAATTTTATGATTGTCTTTTCTAGATCTGTGAAGAATATCTCTTGTAATTTTATAGGGATTGCATTAAACATGCAGATTAATTTGGGTAGGATTGCCATTTTTATTATATTGGTTCTGCCAATCCAGGAACATGGGATGTCCTTTCACTTTTTAGTGTCCTTTTCAATTTCCTTTTTAAGGTTTTCATAGTAGAGGTCTTGACTTCCTTGGTTAGTTTAATTCCTAAGCATTTTATACTTCTTGTGGCTATTGTAAATAAAATTACATTCTTCAGTTCTGTCTCTGTCTGCTTGTTGCTTGTATGTAGAAATGTTATAGATTTTTGTAACTTAATTTTTGTATCCTGCCACTTTACTGTATGCATTTATTACTTTGAGAAGACTTTTTTATGGATATTATTGGGGCTTCTATGTATACAATCATGTCATCTGCAAACAGAGAAAATTTCAGCTATTCTTTCCTTCATTTCCTCTCTCATCTGATCACAATGGCTAGAACTTCCAATACTATATGAATAAGAGTGGAGAAAGTGGGCAGTCTTGTCTTGTACCCATTTTTAGTGGAATAGCCTTCAGCTTTTCCCCATTCAGTATAATTTTAGCTGCAGGTTTTTCATAAATGGCTTTTATTATGCTGAGAAACGGTCCTTCTATGCCAATTTTACTGAGAGCCTTGATCATAAAGCTATGTTGTATTTTGTCAAATGCTTTTTCTGCATCAATTGAAATGATCATATAGTTTTTATCTTTCTTTCTGTTAATATGGTGTATTACATTTATGGTTTTGCATATGTTGAATCACCCTTGTATCCTTGGAATTTTTTTTAAGAATTATTTTACTTAACTTTATTTATTTATTTATTTATTTATATTGACCAGAGAGGGATAGAGTAAGAGATATAGAGAGGGAGAGAATGTGAGAATGGAAGCCGCCACGTCCAGGACTCTAACCATGGATATGTGGGAGTCCAGTGCCCTTAATCACCACGCCACCTGCTGGTCCCAAAAGGTCATTTCTTAATGTACAAGAAAAAGCTTTCTTTTTTCAAAATTGCTAGAGAAAGAGTGGACTGAAAAGATAAAGCACTCCTCCATACCCCCACTATAGGGAATGATCATGCCACAATCTCTCTGCTTCCATTGCTCCTCTTGAGATTTTGGGCATGTGTGCATACGTGCCCAGTGTGTTTTCAAGTAGCTGGGTTGGGACTCAAACCATACAGTTTGGCCATGTCAGCTAGCCTTCTTAGCCACTACATCACCTACCAGAACGTTCCTTTTTTAAAAAAACTGTGATTTTTATTAAAATCAGGAAGAAGTTACACTTTATTAAATGTTTTAATTTTAAAATCATTTATTTCTTCCATGAGGGATAGAGATTGTGAGACAGACAGAAAGACAATCCTGGTAACAGAATTTCATTCTCATGACTATCTTCTGCCTCACCCAGTCCTGATTATGGATACACATGTGTATCTAGACGTACTCAGGGAGGTATCAGGTCATGAACCTGAACCTTCTCATGAGAATCAGCCTTGCAGAGGGTCCTGTTTTTTCTGCCCCATTGTTCAACTACTCAATCGTTCTTATTTTGTTAGGTTTATTTATTAATTCCATGACTTGAGGAAAAGAAAGAGGCAGACAGGCTCTAACAGGGTACTAACACTATAATTCCCCCACTCTACCAGCTTCAGCCAGTAAGGGTCATGGGGATATGTGTGACCCAAGTATTCAGGGAGTTATCCAGATGTGAAGCAACAACCTTCCCACGGGAAATTGCCTCCCAGAATGTTGAGTCTTAATACTTTGCCACCATCCAGCCCTCATTTGATATTATTTACTAAAGTGTATTTGTACATCAAGCTGATAAAATAAAACTCAACTAGCAGATGAGGAAAATGTGTAAAACAATTAAAATTCATCATATATACAGATAATACAAATGGATTCCTTTCCCAAAATTCCAAGAGAATTACCTGAAAAAAAGTAAAATAAAGCTGAGTGATGCCACCTAAGAAGTATCTAAAAGCTCATGTATATTTTACATGACAATGAAAATCAGATAAGCGCTTAATGTCCAAAAAGTACAATCAGAGAACTAAAGAGTGAGAATATACATTCATGTATATATATTCATAAATACATAGATGTAGATGTATATATATAGAAAAGTAATATACATATATATGCATAGGTATAGATGATATAGATACAGTATAGATGTAGATGCTATAGATAGATGATTATGACAAAAAGAAGAAGGAAAAGGAGAAAGTATAATCCACCATAGGCTATTCTGATACTATAACACAGCATTTCCTAAATGGTACTTAAGTAACAGGATACATGCCTATAGATAAGATCACCTTTCCCTTGAAGATCTAGCCTAGAGCAGGGGTATCCAAGATAGCTACATAACAACCTCTAGAACATCCCAAGCTGCATCATAAGGTCATGTACATGCTAAATAACACTTCTGCCATTGCCATAAAATCAACAGAAATGACCTTACAAAGAAAAAAAGGAAGTGAATTTTGAATATTCCTTTGAATATTCCTTCATTCTATTACCCTATTCTGTCCCCTCTTTACCTTATTCTTTAATATCTTAAACAACTCAGCTTAAGATGGACAAGAAGTTCATTTGTAAGCTGTTTAACACATCTCTTTTCTTTGATCATTGAAAAAGCCTGTGCCGTGACACTAATTTCAGTTTTAAAAGTTGGTTCTGTTATCTAATGGTGAAATAATCTCATTTTCAAAAATGTTAAAATTGGATGACACAGGCTCCTAGGTAATGATGCAATCAATACTAAATAAATGCAATTTGGAAATGCAGATCCACAGCATTACTAATAAAAATGTTAGTACTTTCTATTTATGGCAGGATAAATTAAATACCCAGAAAGAGAAAGTGGCCTGGACATTATAAAAAACCTTCTTATACACTGATTAGACAACAACCAAACAGATAATTAATAATTCAGTCACTTTTCTAAATATTTATTGCTATATCACATAGGTCCTGAACATTGCAATGCATTTCTTGGACAAACTGCTTAAATGCTCGAAGATTTCCACAGTGTACCAGTCATCACACTCCATAAGGAAAGTTCTACAAGTCATTGCAAACCAGAAGGTGTTTCTGACCACAAAACATAAAACTCTATCCGCTGGAATATGGGAATTTTCTGTTCCACAATCCATGTCCCAAGAGGCCATCCATCGCATGAAGGTTCCTCACAAGGGAATAGAGTTATTATAAAATACCTTGGCCTAGGCTATTGAGAATTCAGTTACATGCAGGTGGTAGTCTGTGACATCCAGTCCTTTGAAAACAGTTTCTCAGATGCCAGCAGAGGTAAGTGAGTCAGCTCCCAGTTTTGCTGGAAAAGGGTTCCCAGGGACTAAGTAAGTAATTTATAGGATGATAAAGTTCCACTGACAAAATGAGACTGTCTTTCTCTACATAGAGCCATCTCCAAGGGACACGAGAGAGATAGGTGTGTTGTTCACAACACAAAGCAGACATAGATTAAAAAGTACACGGCAAAACAATCATAGTGATAAATAAACTGATATCAGCAAACACAGGCCCATAAATGTAGATACAAATAGATGAACAAAGAATGTAATATGCAAACAGGAAGGAAAATGCTAATGGTAAGTCTCATCAGCTGGAACAAATGAAGACTTTCATCATTCTCTACAACCTTCCATTGTGCCATCTCAGAAGAGGTCTTACACAGAGTATTAGGTCATCAGGTGGAAGGTGGTTGTATCCCTTGAGTGGAAAGGAGAAGTTTAAGAACCTGGGTACAGAGGTTATTCAATTCAGAAAAAAACAAAAACAAAAAACAACCTCATCATTGCTTATCCTGGGAATTCAGTGCCTTAAAGGAAAGCGAAAGTCTCAGAAAGAGAAAGAAAGGGAGCCTCAGAGGGTTACGGTGTAGAAAAATTTAAGTATACAGGAGTGTTTATTAACGGAAAATTTATTAGCACATAAACAGTGAAGATGATACTATTATGATATCTAACCTGTGTTTTTCTCTAATCTTTGTAAATAGTCATGAAGATTTTTAACAATTTAAATGCCAATCAGTATGTTTCACTATTTAAAGGAAGATAATTATCATATTGGCATTTATGATAAATCTTTCTAGAAGCATCAGATCTGAGGAAGAACAGAAAAGAACAGCTCAAGTGGGACAATTTAGTTCTGAGTGAAAACAAAAATTATATTAAAAGAGAAAAAGAAAATTACACATAGAAATATAAATGACATTTCAAAAACGGAACAAATATACAAAACTAATTAGAAAAATTAGTACAATAGAAAATAACTCAAAATTTTCAAAGCTTTTTTTGGAATTGGAATGAGATACATCAATAGAGTTATTAAAACTTAAAGACATGAAGTGGTGTATGCTAAAAAGGGATGGTCTGGGCAAATATTTCCCCTTCTCCTCAATATCAATAATGATGATGACCACAGGTATTTAAAGTCCATCTTCAGGTCAGAGTAAGTCCATCCCATGTCTGTATCTTCTCATTTTCAGAGCAGCTTCATGTACTATTCTGATCATGTGACCAGTATTATTTACTCACAGTTTTCATATAATATTTGCTGATTAACAGCAATAGTTATTATATACTGTATTTTTTAGTTTTATTAGGTTATGACATAGGGCACATGTACTTGCCAGAGAGAGAAAGGGTGGAGAAATTCCCCTAGGAAGGATGGCCATGCTGTAATCCCATCTCCTCTCAGGATCTTGGGCATGCAAACACACATACCTGGCTTGGATTTTAAGGACTTGAACCATGGTCATCCATTGAGGAGTCCAGCACCTCAACCTCCACATCACCTGCTGGCTCTTAGATGTAGTTCTTTAATCCCATGGCCTGAGCTGACCTTGATCATAGCCAGGTATGCACAGGGATCCTCAAGATGCACACCCGGAACCCTCCCACTCAGGTCCAGTGTCTCAGAGCAGTGCATTACCACTGCGTCCCCAGCTGACCCATGTATCACTCTAGCTTTAAAAAGGATAGAAACATTGGCACTACCACTTCTTAGGACGAATGTAGAAATGCTCAAAACTCACAAAGGCTCTGCCAAATGTCTAAGAGCATCCAGTGTTTGAGTTTAGCAAAGGGAAGATTGTGTAACATAGCAAGGAGATGAATTTTATAGTTTTAGGACGGTATGTTGTTTCCCAGAAATAGTGTAACAGTCTCCCAGTGTATCTAAATGTCTTAATTTCATACTTTCAATCAGAAAAAACCACCAGCAATCCAAGCCTCTGCCTTTACTGGGTTACATTTCACATAACATCTTCTTAATTTCCCAAGTATCCTTCCCCTCAACCACCAGCCAGGTTGAGTCGTCATCTCCACCTCAATCCCCGTTCAGTGATATTCTACACATTCATACATGCACATTCACACACACATACACACACTTCATCCTGGTTATTCTTTATATCCTGATTAACAATAAATATTTATTCATTAATGCCATATACAGGTTCTCTCATAGAGACAGAAAAGATGAAAGACATGGGAAATATAGAACTGCAGTGTTTGAAAATTTTCTGTAGGGTTTTCTATGTGAGTTAGCAGATATTTCAAAGTGAGAATGCATTCTTAACTGTGCCCCGTACTGTCTTCCCAGGTTTCGACTGTTGTATTATGGAGTTAAACAATGGACTTCTTGTTTCTCTGAAAAATAGGCAACATGCTATGAAAGCACATAAGTCTCCCACTGGAAGCACGACAGCTCCAGGAAGACGTTTGGCTATAAGGAATTCTCATCAACATGTTTTATACAAACAATACACAATTCCACCCCTCCTCTTTTTTTCTGATGGGAATCCCAGGCCTGGAACATGTCCACATCTGGATTGGATTTCCTTTCTTCACTGTGTATCTAATAGCCCTCCTTGGGAATATCACTGTCTTGTTCGTTATCTATACTGAACGTAGCCTCCATCAACCCATGTTTTACTTCTTGGCCATGTTGGCCTGTACTGATCTGGGCTTGTCCACAGCCACCATCCCCAAGATGCTGGGCATTTTCTGGTTCAGTCTCAAAGAGATTGTGTTTGCTGCCTGCATCACACAGATGTACACCATCCATATATGCACTGGCCTGGAGTCTGTGGTGCTGACAGTCATGGCCATAGATCGCTATATTGCCATTTGCAACCCTCTGAGGTACAGCATGATCCTCACCAATAAGGTGATAGCCATTCTGGGCATAGTCATCATTATGAGGACTTTAGTATTTGCAACTCCATTCATATTTCTCATCCTGAGATTGCCTTTCTGTGGTGTCCGGATTATTCCCCATACATATTGTGAACACATGGGCTTGGCAAAGTTAGCTTGCGCCAGTATTAAGGTCAATGTTATCTACGGCTTGATTGCTTTTTCAGTCGGATACATCGATCTTTCTGTGATTGGATTTTCCTATGTCCGTATCCTCCGAGCTGTTTTCCACTTGCCATCCTGGGATGCCCGACTCAAGGCACTGAGCACGTGTGGCTCCCATGTCTGTGTCATGCTGGCCTTCTACCTGCCAGCCCTTTTTTCCTTCATGACGCACCGCTTTGGTCACAACATCCCTCATTACATCCACATACTGTTGGCCAATCTGTATGTGGTTGTCCCCCCTGCCCTTAACCCTGTAATCTATGGGGTCAGGACTAAACAGATAAGAGAACGAGTACTGAGGATGCTTAACCCTAAAAGCTATTGACACTTAGCCTTAATGAGCTCTTCCAGGACAATTCAGTAAGATGACAAGGACATTAGAACAGAAGTAAACACTGGAAACATATTAGGTAAAGGTAAACTCCTCTGGCATTCCCACACAAGCCAATCACATTTCACATCCCACATTATTGCTCACAATTAATTTCAGTACACTCTATTGGAATACATAGCCCAAGATTCCATATAGTCTTTTTTTTTTAATTCTTTTATCTAACTTTGCTTATTTATTTGTTATTTATTTTAATTTGGCCAGAAAGGGACACAGAGAAAGAGAGAGTGTGAGAGAAAGTAAGCTGCCAGGTCTGGGACTTGAACCGTGGTTGGCCATGTTAGAGTCCAGCACCTTTAAGCACCACACCACCTGCCAGCCCCCAAATAGTCTTTTGATTTACTCCCATGAAAAGTAAAAAAAATCATACTTACATTTACACCTCAATGATACTACAAAATTTCTAAAGGAAGAAAAGTTTCTGCAAAAGGTTGTTTCCCATTGAGTCACATAATTCCACAGGAAGATTTTGTTCGTCTTTTATCAGAAGCTAAAGTTCATGACTATAAAAACAACATGGTATATCATCACCACCAAGCAAAACACCGTAAGAAAAAAAAAATTAACTAGGAGCCATAGGATCTATTTTCAAAATCAGACTGTTCCTACCTGGCTTAACCTGAGAATTTGACTTAGAAATTGTTGAGATTCAGTGTCTCTGCTTACAGTATGCTATAAAGCAATATCAATTTAGTACTGTGAACTCAAACAAAAAAGGTCAAAATCTTTGCTGCGTGTTCAACATTACAAGACTTGTAAATAAAGAGAATGCCTACTACAGTGATACGAGTGTGGTGTTATTTATAGTGTATGCAGAGTAGCTCACTAAATCTAATTCTAGTGTACAGTCCCTGGTTTGAAGTGAAAGGTCCAGGACCAGATTGCTCCATTGTGCAGGAGCCCTTATGCATGTCTCAGACGTTACCTTGGTCAGAGTACCTGCAGTCAGTAGACTAGAAAGCCTGAAGAGTTAGATACATCTAGGCCTGAGGACTCAGGGAAACCTCCTACCTAGTAGTCCTTGTTAGGTGAACTTTAGGGCACACCGTCATCCTCTACGTGCTGTAGTAATATAGTCATTTTCACTAGGGTGTGGAAGGTGAGAGAGATTTTTATTGCTTTGGGTATTCTAACAGCTGCAAAAATGTGAAGTTGGATTTTAATTAGATCTGAGAACCTGGTTGAAACTCAAGGTAAGTGAGCAGGACTATGCAGAGAACAGGGCTAAGGGGAGGGTGATCTAAACTACAAGAGGAGAAAGTCAATTAAAGAAATATTTTTTTCTATAAATGTATGAAGAAAAAGTAACCAAGTGATTATTGTCTCAAATTTTGAAATGAACACAGAGAAGAGCTTGGAAAACTATACAGATTAATTAACAATGAAAAAAAATTATAAAAATTATCAATTGAAAGTGATAAAATTATTACAGATTTTCTTCTAAGTGAGATGCCAGGCCAGGATAGCTGTCTATATGTTTCTTATGCTGTATTAACTGTTCCACAAAGCTAAAGCATCTACAAATTTTGCCAGCTCAGTTTAGAAAACTAGCATTATCCTGAAGGCAAAAATCAGAAAACATAGAATAAAAAAATCATAGTTAAAATTCCAAAAAAGATTACATATACATATGTAAAATATATCAACCCCTTACACAAAAACAAATGCAAAATTATAAAGTCAACAAATCAATTAGTTTATATATATTTTAAAGGAAAATAATAGATATTACTGGAAAAGTGCTTGAGTTAAGTTTTATTTGTACAATCTCAATTAATTTTCAAAACCATCCTTAAAGGTAGATACAAATATTGTTGGCAGTTTATATAAATGAAAATCAATATTTCAGTTCTTCACTAAGAACATGTAACTACTGTGTTTCTCTAATTTCACAACCCAATTTCTAAACCCATTTTTTGCACTATGAATATTGAAGAAATACAGAAATAATGGTTTTCTATTAGAAAATATATAAATTATATCAATAAACTAACACATGAATGTTAGATAATAAGCTCAACAAATTTTGAGGTTAGTGAAAAAAGTAAAAAATATTAAATTATTTTTAAAAACATGCACACCAAATTTAAAGATCATTTACTAATGTACAAAAAAACCTTTTTTAAAAAATTTGCTAGAGGGAGAGTGGATTGACTGGAGAAAGCACTCCTTTACCCCCCACCATGGAGAATGGTCATGCCACAATCTCTCTGCTGTCATTTCTCCATTTGAGATTCTGGGTTTACATTCACATGTGTCCAGTATGTTTTCAATCACCTGGTTTGAAACTCAAACCATGCAATTCGAACATGTGAGCCAGCCTTCTTAGCCACTGCATCACCTACTTTTAGAAAACTTCCCTTTTATAAAAAATGTGATTCTTATTAAAATCAGGGACAAGTTACGTTTTACTAAATGTTTTATTTTTAAAATAATTTATTTCTTACATGAGTGAGACTGAGAGAAAGACAGAGAAATGGCTCTGGTAACAGTATCTCAATCCCATGATCCATCCTCTGCCTCTTCCAACCCTGATTATTGATATACATGCGTATCCAGGTGTACTCAGGTCATGGACCTAGAACCTTCCCATGAGAGTCAGCCTTGCAGAGGGTCATGTTTTAATACAGCCCTTTTGTTCAGCTTCTCAATCTTTTTTATTTCTTTAGATTTATTTATTTATTTCATGACTTGGAGAAAAGAGAGAGACAGACAGATAGACAGAATTACAACAACCTAACAGGGTCTTAACACCATAATTTCCCCACTTTGCCAGCTTCAGCCAGCAAGGATCATGGCCACGTGTGTGACCAAAGTACTCAGGGAATTCTCTAGATGTGAACCAATAACTTCTCATGGGGAATTTCCTCCTAGAATGCTGTTTTACTGCTTTGCTACCATCCTGCCCTCCTTTGATATTATTTACTAAAGCATGTTTATACATCAAGAGTATAAAATAAAACTCAACTAGCAGATGAGAAAAATGTGTAAAACAATTAAAATTCATCATACATATAGATGACACAAATGAATTTCTTTCCAAAAATTCCAAGAGAATCATCTGAAAAAAAAAACTATTAATAAAACTCACTAATGTTACCAATAGTTTCTAAAAACTCATATATATTTTATGTGACAATGAAAATCAGGTAAGCACTTAATGCCGAAAAAGTATAATCAGAGTAACAAAGAGTGAGAATATACTTTGTATATTTATACTTATAAATACATAGATGTAGATGTATATATAGAAAAATAGTGTATATATATATATGCATAGCTATAGATGATATAGATACAGTATAGATAAAATGCTATAGACAGACGATTATGAGAAAAGGAAGAAAGAAAGGGAGGAAGTGTAAACTACCATATAACCCATGCTCATATTTTATTATACCATAGCACCTCTCTAAATGGTATTTTTCTTTAAGTAACAGGATGCATGCCTGTAGATAAGATAATGGATTCTCTCTAAGAACCACCCTTGAACAGTGGGATCCAAGATGGCTAACATAATGACCTCCGGAAGACCCTAAACCATCTAATATGATTTACATGCTAAATGACACACCTACCAGTGCCATGACAATCATCAGAATTTCCACCAGAAAAGACTTTATAAAGAGAAAAAAAAAATAAGTGGATTTTAAAATTCTGGAAAAATCCCACCTTTTCCAGGAAAAGTTTTGAATAGTCCTCTATTTTATCATCCTATTCTGTCCCTTCTTTACCACATTTTTCATATCTTAAACTCCTTAGCTCAAGATAGACAAGCAGTTCAATTAAAAGCTCTGTTCCTGCATCTCCATTCTTTGGCCATTGAAAAAGCCTGTGCATTTCAGTATTTTTTTAAATTTATATATTATTATTATTATTCACACATTAAATTGCTATATATCATTTAGATTGTGAAGAGACTTTACCCAGCATGATATACACTTCAGTCCAGCCCAGTTGTTGGTTCTGTGTCACCTAATGCTGAAATGGTAAATTTGGGAAATATATTAAAATGGGTGAAGGAAGGGAAGGACAGAGGGAGAGAGGAGAGAGTAGAGAGAGGGTAAGGAAGAAAATGAAAGGAAAGAAGATATGATTGACCCTAGGAAATGGTGACTGCCTAATGCTGAATTTCTCTCTATATTCTCCCAACAACACAACAGATCACAAGTCCTAATAAAAGCACATCATCCACTCCTTTCTGAATTCTAGATGGAGAATAGTACAACCATAATTTTGGAACTCCCACTGTTATCTCTGATTTAGGGTGCAGAATAAAGGTAGAAGGATGCTTAAAAGACCACATGAGAGACCAGAAGTTGGCATAATGGTTATGTACTAGACTCCCATGTAGTCCACCATGGTTCGAGTCCTAGGCCCGGTGGCTTAAACTTAAGCCAAGAGCATGTGTGCGTGTGTGCTCAAGATCTGGAGAGGAAAATGGAGGAGAAGGGATTCTGGTGTGGCCATCCCCCCTGAGGAATGATTTCTCACTTTTTGTCTCTCTGTCTCTCTCTGTCTTTCTGGAAAGTGCACACACCCTATAGCAAAAACCTTTCAAAAAGAAAAAAAAGAAAAGAAAGACCACATGAAAGACAGCAGAGGGTATAGAAGACTTTGCACAAGTGAAATCTCTTACAGAAACTAAAAGATCTGTATTAAGTTCTAAAATACCGAGCACAAGTCAGGGTGTCACTGGCAACAGCACTGGCTACAGGGAAGTGACTTGAAAATGAGTAGGATCAGAGTGGCCAGCCTCAAAAACACATTGCTTTTGGAAGGAGGAAAGAACTGGAGAGAAGGGGATACCACCTCAGAGATACTGTAGGAAATAGAAAAAAGGGACTGAGGTGAAATCAAGAAATAATAAAATAATAAAAGAAAAACCACAAAGCATGGTGACCTCTCATTTTCCTATCATCATTATTCTTTAAATAAACTGATCTTGATACATATAGAAAAGAGCACTCTTAAATGAAGAACTGTGTTAACAAAATAGTAAGAAATAGGAAAATTAGTTTACATCTATAAAATGCTAAAGGAATAAATTGAATTATATCTACATAATACTTTAAAAGAAAATGTGTTTAAAATGTAAGACCTAAAAGTATAATGAAGCAGTGGGTGAGGCAATAGTTTCTTAGTTTAACACCAAAGAAATAAGCAACCAAAAAATAAATAAATAAAATAGACAAATTAGGCATTATCCAAAAAAAAAAAAAGATTGAATAAAACTCTGTGCTTCAAAGGAAACTTTCCAAGAAAGTAAAAAAGACAACCTAAGGCTCATCCTTGGTAGCACAGACTGTGGCATGCTGAACTGCAGCATTAAAGGCCACAAGACCAACCACAGTTAGAAATCCCAGACTGCCTGGAGCACACTGAGTGTGCATCCAGTGCATCCAGGCAACCAAGATCCTAGCAAGCTGGGAGGCAAAGGGCAGGGGATGGCATGATGACATCCTGTCCAGATTCTCCTGTGTTTCTCTTTGTTTTTCTCTTTTCGATGGGGATGTATGTGTGCATGCATGTATTCTCTATCATGAATATAATAAATGAAATTTTAAAAATTAAAGATAACCCACAAACTGGGGAAAATACTTGCAAGTAATATAACTGATCAGGTCCTAGAATGAAAAATAAATTTAAAAATCTTTTATATCCCAGGGATAAGAAAAACAATTAAAAAGGCACAAAAGATCAAACCAGAATGTGCAGAAAACCCAAAAGAATTTCTGAATCAGCTTCTTGGATCCATAGATAGAACTGCATGTGTATTTTTCCTTTCCAAGAGAATATAAAAACAGTTAATTTTTCATAAAAAGATATCAGAAATCATTACATACTATTGTAATATATAAACATATATATTTGCAGCCATTCTAGCAGGGTACTAATGACATTGGGAACACCATGTTTTGCATATCAAATCCCATTCTAGCTCTATGTTCAACAGGAAGGAGATGAGTATACCAAAGAGATATATCTTCACTATAATATTTATTGTGGCACTTTTCACAGTAGTTGAAAAAGGAAAACAACCAAAGTGGCCATTGTCAGAAAATCTGACTCTATCATATGGAAAGATTCCCACTGCATAGTGGACAGTATACGCTAAACTTGACAGACCTGTCACAGTTCACAGGAGATAATACCAATACCCAGATAATAAAAAAGATCTAATCTATAAAATCCACAAGGATATTCTATGAATCTCAAAGAAAACCTTTTAAAAAAAGAAGAACCAAAAAAAAAAAGAAAAGGATATAAGACTGTAATTTATAGCCTGAAACTAAAAATGGCTAAACAGTATATGAAGAATGCTCAATTTTCAGAAGAAAATTACACTAAAATATGAGATACTTTCTATATTCACCAGGTTTTTTTTTAAAAAAAAAAATTGATAGCACCAAGGGATGTAAACATGTAAAAAGTAGGGCCAACAGTGACATAGTGGTTAAATTGACAGACCCAAATGGCCAACTATGGATCAAGTCTCAGGCCAGATGGCTTGAGAATCATGCTGTGCACATGTGTGCTCAAAATTCAATAAAGAGAATGGAGAAAAAAATTGCATCATGGCAATCACCCCCGTCGTGGTGGGAAACTGGAAAATTTCTCACTTTCCTTCTCTCTGTCTCTCATGGACAGGTGCAGATACACTAGGGCAAAAAAAATCTTAAAATTTTTAATATACAAATAACTCTTTTGTAAATAAATATATACCAATATACTGAAAATTAATTAGAAAGACATATTTTAAGTATTCTAGTGTCTTCACTTTTCTGAAACTAGGGAAAATGGGAGATATGTTGAAATATGCAGATAGAGAAATAAAAATAAATAAAGGAAGAAACTTGAAGACATTGAGGATGCTTGTTTCTATAACCTGAGGAGAGTGAAAACATTTCATGAAGTTCAAAATTAAAATTAATAAAAAGAACAAATTATACAGTCAAGTAAATATTCTTTCAAAAGATCTCTCACTATAGCAAAAATTATCATTAGGTGCTTTCTCTCTGGAAAATATATTGCATTTTGTCAGTTAGATTTTGTTCAGTTTTCTCTTGGATTTTACCAGTGCAAAATCATGAGAAAAGTCACAATAAGTGAACATTGATCTACTGGATAGCATTACTTGGGCTCTACCTATCTAACTAACATGTACTAGAAACCCACAAGAATGTCTGAGCCAGCTTCCTGGATCCAAAGAAAGTGCTGAGTGTGCAAATGAGTATAAACATACATAGATGTGTATGTAAGTTGACTATATCCAGGACACTGACTTCATACCTGCATGACACAGTAAAGGGAAAACTGGATTTCCAGGTAATCTTGAAGAAAACAAATAAAATGAAAAGTATCTTCTTTCATCTGCCTGTCTTTCAGTCCCTGGGGGACCCTTTGATGACAAGGAGTGAAAGATGGAAATGTTCCCAAAGGACAAGCTCCCTGAAACTTTAGAGTTATAATTGACCCGGATCCTTCTGGAATGAACCAATACCCAGCACCATAGGAGCCAGAGTCCATGCTTCATATGCTCAGTAAGTAAGAATGGGAATATGGTGCCAAAGGTAGCTATAACAAAATTAGCCAGAGATCTATCTCTTCCATCCCTCTCCGTCTTCATTTCCAGACCTGGGTCAGTACTGCTAAAGTAGTCAACTATAGGTGTCATGGACACTGTACCCTGTCCCAGGTCAGGATGCACAATGAGAGCCCATGCTCTGGGACCTGCAGTCTTTTTCCTAATCTGGGTGATTGGTGGTGCCAAAAAATGCAAAAAATTTGGGGTTTGTATATGAGAGGTTGGTAGGTGGCAACAAACCTGGACAATTTATAATGTAGAGTCCAGTTTAAAAAACTGGCTGTTTTCAAGTATGAAAACTCTTTAGGACAAAAACATCTGTCTAAAAATTCTTGAATCATGGAGTAGGAGGAAAATTCAGTCCATAAAACCTCAGATGTTTTGTCAAAGACAACAGTTGAAAACCAGTAAGGGTCAGTAAATTGCTGAGAAGATTTTAGGTCAAATTAAAGAATTTCTGAAAGTTACTTTGGCCAAAACAAACAAACAAAGAAACCACCTAACACTCTGGCCAGGAAAGCAATAAACTACCTTATCAGTGAATGACTCAATACCCTCTGAAACTATACCACACAGAGATGTCTTCTAGGTCTGTGAGTTTTACCAAGTTAGGTGATTCCTAACAATCATTCCTTAATCCTGGGCTTTTTGGGTACTTTGCTGCAGGTCATTCATGCTGCCTGGGAAAAGAATTGAGCTGACTGTCTCAGCTTTGTCTTTGACCTTCAACTTTTCTGACTCTCTCATTTCTGGCTAGAGCCATAACCCATCATCTCCAGGTCCTCAGCCCTGGGTCTGCCACTGGCAAGCTCTGCTTGCAAACCAAAAATGAAAGAGGAGAACAATTGTGTTCTCAGGAGCTTTGCATCTATAACTGGGCAGATTGTTCAATATTGGCTGAATAAATTATGATTGATAACACACAAGGATCTTCCAGAGAAAAGAGGAGAGAGTCAACAAGTAAGGGAAGAAGATAAAACAATCCTCTTGTGTAATCCTTAGAGTTTTCACCTGTGGTTAAATAAAATTATCTTAAAGTAGGATACAAAAAAAACATTCTTTGTGCTCTATGATTCCCCATAGAGGAATGAACTGCCAGGTCTCAACCTTACAAACCCTATTTCAAGGTTCTCTCTCCTTCCAAGCAAAAGACCCTTAATTCTTTCCAGGAGTACTTTGTGTTCTCTGGAGAAGAAAAGAATATTCCAGATTTTTGTAAAATTGCCCTTGGAATTGTGTGTCCATGGGGGTGGGGAGAATAAAGAATGTTAAAGAAAAACATATCTAAAAGCATCTACAAGAAAAAGTCAAATTATATATATACCTCTAGTCTGTGGTTACAAGGGCACAGGTATACTCATATTTTCTCTGGCCATAGACCTGAAGAAATTATTTAGACTTTCACTTCTTCCCCATTTAAAACCCACCAGTTAAACTACAGGAAATACATGTAAACTTTTTTTAAAAGAATAATTTATTTAATTTAACTTTTATTATTATTAGTTTTTACTCTGCTATAGAATACGCGCATTCTCCAAAAAGAAAGAAAGTGAGAAAGCAAGCTGCCGCATAATAATTATGTAATATTATGTCATGTTGGTGAGCCTAATGCGAAACCAAACCATGGTCAACCCTGTGAGAGTTCAGTGCCTTAACCACCCTGCCACTTTCTGGCCCCAACATATGAATAGCAACAAATTTTAATTTGCCCATGCAAAACATAAATTGCTAAACTAGTCAACTTACTCATTCTATTTCAGATATTGTGAATCACAAATGGAGCAGTCTGTTCAAGCTCATTTTGAACTTACCAAAAGCATTACTAATACACTCTATCATTAGTAAGGGAAACAGAATTGTCTCAATCTCTTCTCCATATCAGGCTCTCCTGGGCAGACTCGCTTACGGAGCAGAGCATCAGGAGGAGTAGAGAAAAGAGCCCTGGAGAAATCCCTGTCCTGTCTCCACTGAGAGCAGTCAGTTCCTATCAGGGTCTTTCCTATTTGGGGTAATGAGAGTAACCAGCTAAGCAGGATTGGACTTGCAGTCGGAAAAGGAAAGACATGACTGTAAACAAACATGTACTATTTGAACCTCTAAAAAAGATTATAACCTTCATTTTTAAATATCACACAACTCTGGGTTTTATTACAACATTCTTCCTTGTTATCCTGTTCACACCCCAAAACTGTCTCCTCTATTTGTTGAATCATGGATGAAGTTGTGCTAATTTTAATAGAATCTATGGGGCAAGTAAAACAGAATTATTTCTCATATTCAGAGCCTTAGAAATTTATTTTAAAAAAATTATAGGGACCAGCAGATTGTGTGGTAGTTAAGAAAGCTGGACTCCCCCATGGTCGACCACTATTCGAGTCCCAGACCTGGCGAATTGCTTTATCACTTTCTCTCTCTCTCTCTTATTCTGTCCCTCTGTAGTCAAATTTAAATAAATAAATAAATAGATACATTAAGTTAAATAAAATAATTCTTTAAATAAAATTATTTGATCCAGTCTTCTGTATACGGAAAGACTGTGACAACAATAATACACAGAGGTAGTTAAGACCCTTTTTTCGATATTAGTTCTTTTCCTTGGAAGTGATGATAATGAGATGTATTTCACAGGATGCTGAATGATTAAGCTGGATGAAGCCCTAGTATATCTGAGCACAGTTCCCAGCAAAAAGTAAGAATTCCAAAAATAATTATGTAATATTATGTCATGTTGGTGAGCCTAATGAGAAAAAAAACATGGCAGTGCTTTAAGCACTTCATGAAAATGTCTCTAAACCTACAATATAATACCTTAAAAGAGACTACTCTCCAGTAGACAGATTTAAGTACAGTTTATTACATAATTTGAAGGATCCTAGAAATGCCTAACCTGTACCTTTTTTCTAAGCTGCCAGATACTTCCTGCTCTCTCAGAATTCAGGGGAGAAAGGGGCCAGCAGATGGCAGTTATGTCACTGGACTCCCACATGGTCGACCATGGTTTGATTCCCAGACCCGGTGGCTTAAAACTCACGCCGGGCGCGTGTGCGTGCGTGCCCAAGATCCTGAGAGGAGAATGGAGGAGAAGGGATGGTGGTTTGGTCATCATCCCTGGGGTGTGATCTCTCACTTTCTCTCTCACTATTTCTGTCTCTGTCTCTCTTTCTCCGGCCAGCACGCATGCCCTAAGGCAAAAACCTCTTAAAATGAAAATAAAAAGAAAAAGAATTTAGGGAGGGAGACTTTAAGAATTCTTTACCTCTAATGTAACTGAGGATACTATATTACTTTATGCATAATTCTTTTCTCCCAACAACTCCTGTGTTGGAGTTAGTCAACACTCCCTTCCATTCTCACAATGTATACATAACTTTGTCCCGAAGTAATTTTTTATTATAGTGGATTATCCTTGGAGTGGTTATAATTCTGCTTTCTTTTGAGTAACAACAGTTCCCTATTCAATTTAGTGATTCTAGTATACAGGAGAATGCCCAGGTAAAGGATCAAAAGGTAAGAGAATAATAGTAATATTAATCTACAGTGTATAGCTTGCCAAAAATATATACCTGGAACATCATATTCAAGATGGAAAAGGAAAATGGAATAGGGGAAGGGAGGACAGTAAAGGTGGACTTCATCAACTCTACAGTACTGCAAGGGAAGACTCAACTTTTCTTCATACATGATAAGCGTTGCTGTCTCATAGCCATGGAGAAATTCCCTTTAAAGTTGTTTCTTCCAGAAACTTGAAGATCTGGCAAAAAGAAAAGAGAGAAAGAATCTACAAAGTAAAAATGAATTTATAGACAAAATAGAAATTATCTACCTTTATTTTCAGTGTATAATAAGTAAAGTCCCCAGTTAATACAAATAAATACAGCTGAAGATCAGAACTGAAATGGCATCGTGACTAGAGACATTTATCTGAATCCCTTATTCTTGCCAGGCTCTGCTAGTTATTTGGCCACTTATATTAGTAATATTGTATTAATGGAATGGTAGTCTATGTAGTCATTAAAAAGAAATCAAGACACTACCATAGTGGTACTCTGTAACAAATTTGTCTACAGTGTTGGAAGTCACATGATCAACTATGGATATGGATCCATGGTCAGTTTGACATACTTGTGAGCAGACACAAGATCCTGGTTAGCTGCTGGAAAGCTGGGGAAAGGAGATTATGGGATAAAAACACACTGTGAAGTGTGTTTCTCTCTCTCTTTCTGTCTTGTGCAAGTGCATATGCTGTCTTTCATGAATAAAATAAACTTTTAAAAGTACATTTAAAACAAAATAAAGGAGAAAAAAGGCTTACAGGTAACATTTAGAGTCTCACTGTCACAGAAAGGTAAGTTTTCTATGTTTCTCTAAATACATGACAATTCTATTGAAAATTAATATCGAAAAAAATCAAACATGTATAGATAGACCATGTAACTTCAGTCCTCAATAATGTTTTTAAAATTTTATTTATTATCGGGACAAGTAGTTAGCGTAATGGCTATGTCGCTGAACTCCCACGTAGTTGAAGCGGTTTGAGGCCTGAACCCAGTGGCTTAAACTCACGCCAGGTGCATGTGCATGTGTGCCCAAGATCCCAAGAGGAGAATGGAGGAGAAGGGATTGCGGCGTCACTATCCCCCCTGGGGGGGTGATTTCTCGCTTTCTGTCTCTTTGTCTCTCTCTCTCTGTTGAGCACACGCACCCTATAGCAAAAATCTCTCCAAAAAATTTATTTATTATCATAATCTTTTTATATTATATTGAATCACATGTCTTTACAGTGTATTACATTTCTTTTTCCAGCACTATTACCATGCATATGAGTCAAGACAAAGACATTACTTATCCACATCATCATCAAGTAGCTTTTCATCATTTTCTTCAGAATATTATTATTATTTATTCCTCAATAATATTTTAATGGATAGGAATATCTCAGTAGTATGATATTAAGGATAAAAAGACAAATTCACTAGACTCGAGATAACCACAACTTGTATATCTATAGAGAAATTGTTCTATCTAATATCTGGAGTTAGTACTAATATTAATTTATAATTTTACAGGTTAAAGTTTGAGAAAAATATAGCAAATTATGAGAGCACACAAAAATGGTACCACCTCCAATGAGGTTTCAAGTTTTCTCCTGAATTGTTTTGTCAGATCCCCTAGTTGGCAGCATTGGCTGTCCCTACCCCTCAGCCTCCTCTTCCTTCTGGCCATGGGGGCCAATGCTATTCTCCTGACCACCATCCACCTGGAAGCTTCTCTGCATCAGCCCATGTACTACCTGCTCAGCCTCCTCTCACTGTTGGACATAGTGCTCTGCCTCACTGTCATCCCCAAGGTCTTGGTCATCTTCTGGTTTGACCTCAGGCCCATCAGCTTTTCTGCCTGCTTCCTCCAGATGTACATCATGAATTGCTTCCTAGGCATGGAGTCCTGCACATTCATGGTCATGGCTTATGATCGCTATATAGCCATTTGCCATCCACTCAGATACCCATCCATCATCACTGACCAATTTGTAGTCAAGGCAGCCATCTTTATTTTGGCCAGGAATGTTCTTTTAACTATGCCTATCCCCATTCTTTCAGCAAAACTGTATTATTGTGGCAGAAATGTCATCGAGAACTGCATCTGTGCAAATATGTCAGTCTCCAAGCTCTCCTGTGATAATGTCACCATTAACCGCTTTTACCAGTTAGGTGTAGGTTGGACCCTACTAGGATCTGACCTCATCCTTATCTTCCTCTCCTATGCCCTCATACTTCGAGCTGTGCTGAGACTCAAGGCAGAGGGTGCTGTGGCCAAGGCCCTAAGCACATGTGGCTCCCACTTCATCCTTATCCTCTTCTTCAACACCATTCTTCTTGTTTTGGTTCTCACATATGTGGCTAAGGAGAAAGTGGCCCCTGAAGTGCCAGTCTTGCTCAATGTTCTCCACCATGTTATACCTGCAGCTCTTAATCCCATTGTTTATGGGGTAAGAACCCAGGAGATTAAGCAAGGAATCCAGAGATTACTGAAGAAAGGGTGGTGAAAAAGACAAATGGATTTCTGAATTGCTATAATAGCATAATTATGATAATAATAATGAATCAATAATGGGTGAGTGGCCTTATGTATATTTCTATGAACTATATACTCAAACTCGGTACACTAGATGTATGTACTCATTCCTGAGGCTATGGTTTCATTTTCAGTTTTCTTTTTTCTTACTCTTCTATCAAGAATATCCTTCACACTTTCTCCTTTCACCCCAATTTTATAATCTTATTTTCTCTTTAAACTTACATCATTTAGAGCTGCTTCTACAGTGTGAAATGTATGCCCCTGTTTCTGTATCACAAATTTCAAATTCTTAAAAGTATGACAGTGAGTATATTTAAGGAGTTCGTTATGTGTAAAGCACTCTTATTCTTATTTCCACAAAGATAGTATATTGGAAAAAAGACACAGGACTTCATATTTCAATTCTGTATGATAGATGGTTCATACTGATATGTTATTAGATCTCGTTTTCTGATCATTCAGCCATCTCATTGTGTTCTTTTTTCCCTGTGTCTTTGTCTCTTCTCTTTTCTTCTAGTAGAAAAGCTAAACTTTTGTGATATGCATTGCAAGCAGGGAGAGTTTTTTTCTTTTTTAACCATACATGAAACAGTTATCGATGATTTGTATTAGTTAGGAGATCATTTGGTCCTATTCCTTAAGATATCTGTTCTTAGAATACTTTTCCTGTGAATCCAGGATGTCATCCTTTACAGTGTGCCAACATAGCTCTGATAATGAGTCAAATGTTTATTTGACTTGTAATATATGATCCAGTAATAATACAGAAATGTAAGATAACCTAGATGAATATTATTTTCTTGTTTATTGGATAGTTTCTAAATACATGTTGTGTCCTGTGAATTCTTTATAGGTATAAAGACAAAGACATTAGGACAAGCAGTTGTCATAATGGTTATGTCTCTAGATCCCAACGTGGTTTGAGTTCCAGACCAGGTGATTAAAACTCACATGCATGCCCAAAATCCTTAGAGTAGAGTAGAAGAGGGGATTGTGGCATAGCCATGTCCCCTGATAGTGATTTCTAGTCTTCTGTCTCTCCTGTCTCTTTACAAATACATACACTCTATAGCAAATATCTCTCTCAAAAAATAAAAGAAATAAAAATGAGACAAACATGAATAGATTTTTTTTTTTTTGGTTTTGACAAGCTCACAGTTTCATTAGGAAGAATACAAATTTGAGTTCCAGGAACTTATTCTGCTCAATTGGAAAACAGTGAGTAGTGGAATAGGTACATGTATGGGCAGTAAGATACTTGGTGATATAAGAATGCACTAGACAGAGAATAAGAGCTCTGGGTAACAGGCACTGTGTGATCAACTTAAAAAACAAACAACTTGGGTTTCTAAGTGGGAATAAATCAGGGGGTTTCACTGTGTTTCATGTTACTCATATATTACCTGAGAAGAGTCAACTATTTGTTTTTGAATATCCTTTCTAAATATAAGATTGTGTGCCTTGATAACAACTTATGTATTACTTTGTTTTTATCATGCAAGAGAAATCTCTCAATAGTGAAATTATAATAATTGTCTCCAAAATCTGGGTCTTTCAGACTTCACCGAAAGCACATGGGCTTAAACCCTGGCTTAATTATGCTTACTGTCTGAAAAGCTCTGTTCATTTCTTCTCTATCATCTTGTAATGAAATATAATAAACTAGTATTTCATTTCTCAGCTTCTGTATATCCTCTGAATATCACCTGAGAAATAAACATACACTCCCATTATGAAAGGCAATAATTAAAAAAATACAATCCACATTTAATTGAGGAAAAAAAAAGGAAATTTCTTCAGTCTGGTATACCTTTCTCCTTATGACTCAAAGAAGAGAAATTTTATGACTAATATTTAAGCTACTGTCTCTAAGGAAATTTTAGAAGTCTGCAAAGTTTAACCTAGTCGGTATTAATATTTATTTATCAGTGACCAAAATGTTGGGAAACTAGATTTTTCCAAGATCATAAAGTTTGTGTAACAAACCAGATTTCTCTAATAAACTATTGGAAAATAACACTGAGTACAACTGAAAAGCTAAATTGTGGCATTAAGAGTATCAATCATCCCAGTTGTAAGAAAATTACATAAATTTTATCTTCTTTTTTCTTTTCTTTTTTTTTTGTTAGTTTGTTTGTTTTTGCCATAGAGTACATGCACTCACTGTACAGAGATGAAGAGAGACAGAATGAGAGAAAGTAAAAAATTACCTCCTGAGGGAAGGACAGCACTACAATACCTTCTCCTTTATTCTCCTCTAGGGATTTTGGGCACACATGCACACTTCTCCAGCTTGATTTTCATACTGCTGGGTCCTTGACTCAAACGGAGTCAACCATGTGGTAATTCAGCACCTTAAGCATCACGCCACCTGCTGGCTCCATGAACTTTATCTTCTAACATGGAGGGGTAAATCTATATATCTTAAAATATATTTGGTTGACAGAAAGCATTGTTTTGTTTATACCTTTAGACATATTTATCCCATATTCGAGCAATATTCAGTAATATTTATTTGAAAAACAAATTAAACACGGTTTTATTCTACTAATATAGGTAACATTGATGAGCATTTCCTCTAGAACATACTATTCAATGTATCTCCACATGTAATCTTAAACGTTTTAGTAGGGAAAAATTGAAAAGTTTTTAAAGAACATAAAATTTATTTTAATAATATATTTTATTAATCCAACATATTCTAACTGCTATTATTTTAGCACATAAAAGTTTAAAAGAATCTTTGAGGTATTTTACATTTTTTATTTGCTAAGTTTTTGAAGTAAAGTGTGTATTTTACTCCTAAAACATATTTCAATTTGGGCTACATGCATTCCATATGCTCAAATTTTCATGTGGCTAATAGCTACTATGTTGATTAGCACTATATATTTGTTTTTTCAATGAAAAATAAACAGTAGATAAAGTAAATTTAGGGAAAAAGTATGTTACTTGTAAACTATAATTTTTCACTCTTTTCCATGTTTTGCCTCACAGGGGAAAGTCAAGGTTTTAGAAAGTGATTGAAGATTTTTTTCTGTCTTAAAATATTTCACAGGGACCAGCAGTTAGCATAATGGCTATGTCGCTGGACTCCCATGTAGTCGACCGTGGTTTGCGTCCCGGACCCGGCGGCTTAAACTCAGGCCAGGCGCATGTGCGTGCGTGCCTAAGATCCCGAGAGGAGAATGGAGGAGAAGGGATTGCGATGTGGCCATCCCCCCTGGGAGGTGATTTCTTGCTTTCTATCTCTCTGTCTCTCTCTTTCTGGTGAGCGCACGCGCTCTATAGCAAAAATCTCTCCAAAAAAAAAAGTTTCACGACATGAGTGATAAATCTTTTTTTTTTTTTTTTTTTGAGAAGGTCTTTACTATAAGGCATTTGCACTTGCCAGAGAGATAGAGAGAGAAAGAGAGACAGAAAGTGAGAAATCACCCCCCCCCCCAAAAAGGGGGATGGCCACGCTGCAATCCCTTCTCCTCCAATCTCCTTTTGGGATCATAGGCATGCGCACACACGCGCCTGTTGTGAGTTTAAGCCACCGGTCCTGGGACTCGAACCGCGGTCAACTAAATGGGAGTCCAGCGACATAGCCATTATGCTAACTGCTGGTCCCAAGTGCTAAATCTTAGAGACCACGTGATAAGGTTTTTTTTTAAGCTTAATTTATTGGCTTTTTACAACATATAGTCCTAAAATCCTACAGTGAAAACAACCCAAAAACCCAAGAGAAGCACAAAACTTTTGCACATGACAAGTAAGAACATCAGCGCAGAATAAGGAATGGATGTTAAGCTTTAATGGTAAAGGTTTATGAGAAGGCAGATGATAATCTTAATTTGTAAGTCCTTAATTTGTTTTCTACACATAATTATACATTTGTATGTATGTATAATATATGTATTTGAAACTAGTTTTTTCTCTTTATATTATTTTAATAAAATATATTTTGTATTAAAATTGAATAGTGAAATTGTCATAACTGATTATGCAATAAAATACATGAGTAGGAAATCTATCTTTCAGACCAAATAGCCATTGGCCAGCAGATAGCATAATAGTTACATTGCTGAACTCCCAGATAGTCGACCACAGTTCAAGTCTCAGATTCAGCAACTTGAAACATGGCAGGCATGTGTGCATGTGTGCCCAAAATCTCGAGAGGAGAATGTAGGAGAAGAGATTGTATGGCCATTCCCCCAAGGTGTGTGTGTTGATTTCTCATTTTCTGTCTCTGTCTCTTTTAGTCTCTCGGCCGAGCAAACATACCCTGTAGCAAAACTCAAAAAAACAAATTAATACTCACACAATTCTCTAATGAATGAGTATATACATATATACTGAAAATTAATTAGAAAGACAACTTTAAGTATATTACAGTCTTCATTTTTCTGAAGTGAAGTAAGAGAAATGTTGAAATATATATTAAGAGGAATAAAAATAAAGTGAAGGAAGGGACTTGGAGAAATTGAGAATACTTGTTCCTCTAACTTGAGGGAGGTGAATGATTAACATGAGGTTGAACAAAAATTAAAAATAAAGAAAAGGAAGTAGATATCTTATTATTCAGTTACATTAAAATTGCATTACAGTGAAAGTTATCATAGCAGTGTCTATCTGGCTTGCTTCACTTGGCAGTAAATCTTCCATATTTGTCCACTATTTATCAACTGTCAGGATCTCACTGTTTTTTATTACTGAGTAATAATATGTAGTATTTACGTTTCACATTTTTGTCAATCCAATCATCAGTTTGTGGGTATTTGGGTTGGTTCCATGTCTTAGCAATTGTGAATAATGCTGCAATAAACATGAATGTGCAAGTGTTTTCCTGAAAGCGAAATTGCTGGATCATATGGAAGAGAGGCATTGTATGTCCCCACTCATTATATACAGAAAGTTGGCACTCTTTGGCAGAGACAGAATGATTAGAAGGTATAAAGGCATGTACAGCAATAACTATAGTAAAGACAGTAGGGGAAGAGAGTGGGAAATGGTGGAGGGTGAGTGGAAAGTAATCAAGGGAAAGAAGAAAAAAGTAAAAACTTTAAGGGACCCAAAATAGAAAGGAATAAGTTTTTTGGTTTTCTTAAAGAATTATTTTTGGGAACCAGCAGTTAGCGTAATGGCTATGTCGATGGACTCTCACATAGTCGACGGCGGTTCGCGTCCTGGACCCAGTGGCTTGAAATTCATGCCGGGCGCGTGTGCGTGCGTGCCCAAGATCCAGAGAGGAGAATGGAGGAGAAGGGATTGTGGTGTGACCATCCCCCCTGGGGGGTGATTTCTCGCTTTCTGTCTCTCTGTCTCTTTCTGTCTGGCGAGCGCATGCACCCTATAGTGAAAAAATCTCTCCAAAAAAAAAAAAATAAAAGAATTATTTTTATTTAACTTTATTATAATTATTGTTATTACTATTTTCATTTGACCAGAGAGATACACACTGGGAGAGAGAAAGTAAGATATCAAGCTGCCAGGTCTGTAACTTGAACCATGGTTGGCCATGTGGGAGTCCAGCAGCCCTAATTACCATGCCACCTGGCAGTCCCAAGAAATCTGTTCATTATAATGTGTATTGTAATGTCTGTGACTGGACCTATATGCAATGTATTCATGATGGGAAAATTTATTTGGTATGCTGTAAAAATACACAGTGATTAAATTTTTTAAAAATAAAATAAAATTACAATAAAAAATAAATTTTCTCTCTGGAAAACACACTACATTTTCTCTAGTTTTCTCTTGCATTTTGATCATTATAATTAACATCATGGAAAAAAGTCAGGATAAGTTAACATAAATCCACTGAATAGCACTATTTGGGCTATACCTGTTTAACCAGCATAGGCAAAAAGAGCATAAGAATTTCTAAGTCAGCTTCTTGGATCCACAGAAAGTCCTGGGTGTGCAAACGAGTATGAACACACATGGATGTGTATGTAAATGACTGTACCCAAGGGATTGTCTGACTGCCTGAAAGACGCCTAATAAATGGAAGGAGAGTTCCAGGCAATCCATAAAAGAAAGAAAGAAATGTATCTTCCTCTCCCATCTGCCTGTCTGTCTGTCCCTGGAGGGCCTAATGGTGACAAGGAGAGAAGGATGGAAATGATCCCAGAGGGAAAAGTCACTGAAGTTCTACAGTTATAACTGACCCAGATCCTCTGGAACTAACCAATTTCCAGCTCCAGGAAGCCAGACCCTATGCTTCACTTACTCAGTAAGTAAGAATGGACAGAGGAAGCCAAAGGGTGGCTATAACAAAGTCAGCCAGAGATTGCAGAGACCTATCTCTTCAGTCCCAATCTGTGTTCCTTTCCATTCCTGGGCCAGTACTGCTGAAGTTCCCTCAAACAAAGTATACCAGGGACTACTTGCTGTCTCAGGTCAAAGGGCACATGCCTTCTGTCTTTTTTTCTCCTTTGGGTGCTTGGTTGTGACATAAATGTAGAGAAGTTGGGATTTGTCCATAGGAGATTGAATGGGTTCCAGGAGGGTTAGGAAGAGCATCATCTGGAGCCCACTTAAGAAAATATAGTTTTCAAATATTAATATAGAAATTTAGGACCTTTCAGACAAAGAATCTGCCTGTAAATACTTGATCATGAAGTAGGAATTAAATTTAGTCTGTATAATTTCAGATACTGGGAACAAAGACCACAGTTGGGAACCACTGTGGGTCAGAAGATTTTAGGTCAACCTAAACAATTGCTGAAAGTCACTTCTGCCAAAATAAGAAAATTCTGCCTCAAAAAAGCAATGAGCTAGCTGTCGGTGAATGACTCGCACTGTCTCAAAGAACACTTGAGGGAGTTCTCCTCAAGGTCTCTCTGAGTTCCACATTGGGTGATTAATGGCTCTTCCACCTCTTAATACAGAGCTTTTTCATACTATGCTGCAGGCCTGTTCTGCAGCCTTGGGAACAGATTAGGCTGCAAATCTCTGTTTTACTTTTTGACCTTCAGCTTTCCTGGTTTCTTTCTGTCTCTGGTTAGAATCAGAAAGCACCAGCACCAAGTGACTCAACCCTGGGGCTACATTGACAAGCTCTGATTGCAAACCAGAGATGAAGGAAGACAAATGTATTCTCAGATGTTTTGCTTTTCAGACTGAGCAAGTTATCCAATGCTTGCTGAATAAACTATGATTGAAGAACATGCAAGGGCATTCCAGAGAAAAGGGGAGAAACAGAGGTTTTATAAAACATCTGAGATAAAACTCAGGAATTTCAAATTTCATACTACTTTTAAAAATAATTATTCCAATGCTTCTTCTTTGTTTATTTATTTCTTCTTCCCATGTTTTTTTAAAGTTAGGTTTATTAGAGCTGAGAGGAGTACATGGGGCAAGACTTAATCAAATTTGCTCCTCGTGGCAGGAAGGGTTTCTCTTTTATTGTCTCTATCACAGAGGGAGAGAAAAGATAAACCCTGCAAGCTCAATTCAGAAGATGCTTTTAGAAGACCAAGAAAATAAATGTACTTTTTCTTCTAAGATTCTCCACAGCACTCATACCTGAATTGCCAGATCTTCCATTTGGCTCTACCTACCAAGACTCTTTTCATGATCCTCCCTGCTTCCAAGCAGAAAATAACTTCCTTTCTTCTAGGAGACATTTGTGATTTCCAGAAAAGAAAAGTGTCTTCACAACAGTGAGATCTGAGGATTTAATTAGGGAGAGGTAAATGTAAAAATTTTGCAGAAAGTAGTATCATAGGATGACACGAACAAAGAACAAACGATCAAAACGGAATGAGGAAGGATATTATTTAGAGGGCATATTTAAAATTTGACAGCCTGAAGCTGTACTTTTTACAGATACAAATAAGTCACATCAGTTTTGAGTAATCTATATCAAGTTTTGGGATTAGCAAATCTAATAGTTCCTCAAATTTATAAGAAAATATATTTCAAGAGAAAGAAGGAAGGGAGAGATTAATGAATAGAGTAGACAAGGCTTCAGTCGCCTCTCAGGGATTCCTTAGTAGTAGCGACACAGTACATAAGGGAACTCATATTTTCACTGGCCTTTGACCTAAAGAAATCATTTAGGAAATGCATGCAATCCCAATGAATTTAAATTTGCCCATGTGAAAGACAAATTGTTAAAATAGTCAACTTGTCCTTTCTACTTGTAAGTATTATGAATCACAAATAGAAGAGTGTGTTTAAAGCTCATTTGACTTACCAAAGGCATGACTAATATGCCCTATCATTACTAAAAGAAAAAGAATTGGAAAGTTAGCTGGAGCACTCCACCATATCAGCTGGGAAGGCCATCCCTGACATATTTGCTGAGGGGAAATGAGCATCAAGAAATTCAAGAGAGAAGTTCTGGGTGGGGACCACTGTGCTCTCTCCACTGAGAGCAGCCAGTTCCAACAGGGTCTTTTTGATATTGATAGTCTGAAAGGAGTGAGCTAAGCAGGACTGCACCTGGTAATTGGGGGAAAAAAAGACATGACTTTTTTTTTTTTTAATACTTGCATATCCAACTCTTCTATAAACTCAAGTAATAAAGCAGATTTTCTAATTCACTTCAACTCCTCATTATTCTTATCTCTGTCTTGGTACATTAAAAAGTGTTTATGAAACTGTCTTGGTAGAATTATTTTACTGGTATTGTTTTGTGATTTGGAATGATAACTCGAATTGATTTTATTTATACTATGATGCCATTATTTAAGAAATATTTTTAATTCTGTTTCAGTTTTGCTTCAGTTTGGTTTCTTCAAGGGTAGAATATGAAAAATTACTTTTGTTAATCTCTCCCAGTAGAAAAAAATTAAAACATTAGCTCTGTTGAGAAAGATGTAATGAAGGGTTAAGATCAGTAATACTATATAGTAGGGATGATTATTGCCAGTCAAATCAATTTTTTCCTTTGAATTGTTCAACTTGAAAAGTTTACCCTCCCAAATAATTAAAATGTAAAATTATATTTTACAGCCCAGTATCAACTAAATTATTTCTAGATGGTGCACTTGTTGGTGCTCAATGCCCATGTTGTGCTGATGGCTGAGCAAATAAAAGGTATAAAAATACACAATTGGTTTTGGGACACATGGCACAATTCTGGATCCACTTATTTTATATCTGATTTCCTTTGAATGGATAGTTGGGTGCTTCATTTCTAAGAAGAATAGATAAAGAAATAAAATAATCTTTGGCATTAGAAAAAAAGACATGACTAGAAACAAAATACTATTTGAACCTCTTTTAAAAAGTATGTTTCTATCTATTTGAAAATATCATTCAGTTCTGGGTTTTATTACAATATCCTTACTTGCCATCCTGCCCCTACTCTGAAACTGGCACATTGTCAGAAAAGTCATGACTCATTTTTTCATGGAAGAACATACAAAAATAGTCATCACTTTTCTGACAAACAAATATATCTCCTATAACAGTTTCTAGTTTAAAATCATTACTTATATCATGAATGTCTTGCAAAATTCTTTCTTCCTCCAAAGAGCGGGTTGAACAGAGATGAAGGGAGCTGGAAAAAAATATTAGTCACTGAGGTTGTGTTGTTTATTGACTGAGTTCAGGAGTGGGTTTGCAAAGTCCATCAAAGCACTCTTAAGTGCTTCCTCCCTCTTGAAGTACATAGCACATGGAGCTGAGCTTAGCCTATCCAAGGCCAAGCCATGCCAAGACTACCAGGACTAAGCTAGCAGAATCAAAGGCAAGACAAGCAGGGTGAGCCAACCTGCTGACCAGGTGATCCTTTATTCTTAAAGGGGCAGAAGACAATAGTGGCTCATTGCCATATGCCATTCATTTTCATATCACACATGCACATGTGTGTTACATTCAATGGCATAAAACGGCAAAATCATATTACATAACAAGCACACAAGTGCAGTACAATTAATGAGTTATATACCCTGTGAACTTTAAACATAATAAGATAGAGAGTGAGAAAGACAGACGAAACCATCTTGACACCATTTTCTCTACAAGGGATGAACTTTGTTTTCATTTTTATAGGATTCATGGGGCAAATACATATTGTGGGATTATTCATTAGGTCTAGAGGAGCTATAGAAAATAATTCCATTTAACCTTCTGTGTGAGGAAAGATAGTGAGTGATAGGAATAATACATGTAGTGGTTACAATGATGATTTTGAGGTATCAGTTCTCTTGTTCATAAGGGATGATTAACATATTTCACATGATGTTGAATGATTAAGCAGGATAAAGGCATACATTATAATAGTCTATGTGTTAATCAAAAGAAATCAATAGCCTAGTATGGGGGTACAGTTGGTAGCAAACTAATTAGCATCGATGGAAGACACATGATCAACTACAGATTTGGACCCTCAGATCAACTTGAAAACATGGCAGGGACCTGTGCACACACTAAAGATCCTGAACTGGAGGGCTGGGGAAAGGAGACATTGTCATTGTACATCTTACTTTTCTCTCTCTCTCTACATTTATCTCACCTTTGTGAGTGTACATGCTACCTCTCATGAAAAAAAAGAAAAAAACTTTAAAAAATAGATTATAAGGCCAGTAGGTAGCATAGTGGTTAAGGTGCTTGACTCCCACATGGCCAACTACAGTCTGAGTCCCAGACCGGGTGGTTTGAATTCATGCCAGACATCTGTGAATTCATGCCTAAAATCCTGAGAGAATAGTGGAGAAGGATTTTGTCATGGTCATCACATCAGGGGAGTAATTTCTCACTTTCTCTCCCTGTGACTCTCTCATTGTATCTAGAGAGCACACACACCCTAGAGAAAAAAATCTCAAAAAATAAAAAAAATTATAAAATAAAAAGAAAAATCTTACAAGTACATATAGAAAGTCTAACCTGTCACACAAAAGCAGTTTTCTATGTAATTTTCTACTTTTTATTTTATGTAAAGATAAGGACATAAGAATGAAAATAAAAATACGCATTGAACAATCAAACAAGTATAAATGCAACATATCACTTCAGTTCTCTATACTGTTAACAGTAATGATACAAATATCTTGTAGCATTATACTCAGAACAAAAAGATAAATTCACTGAGTTTTACATAAACACCTAGAATTCACATGTTTTACTTAGATAAAGCAAATCATTCTGTTTTAACATTACCAAAACTCAATAGCTAACTCTAAATTCTAATTTTACAGATCATTCAAAGAAAGTTCTAGGAATCAATGTCACATTATGAAAACAAATCAAAACAGCACCATCTCCATTGAGGTTTCAGACTTCCTCCTGAATTGTTTTGTCAGGTCTCCCAGCTGGCAGCACTGGCTGTCCCTGCCCCTCAGCCTCCTCTTCCTCCTGGCCATGGGAGCCAATGCTATTCTCCTAATCCCCAACCCCCCCCCCCCCGGAAACCCTCTCTCCCCCAGCCTGTGTACTATCTACTCAGCCTCCTCTCACTGTTGGACATGGTGCTCTGCCTCACTGTCATCCCCAAGGTCTTGGTCATCTTCTGGTTTGACCTCAGATCCATCAGTTTCTCTATCTGCTTCCTCCAGATGTACATCATGAATTGCTTCCTAGGCATGGAGTCCTGCACATTCATGGTCATGGCTTATGACCGTTATATAGCCATTTGCCATCCACTCAGATACTCATCCATCATCACTGACCAATTTGTAGTCAAGGCAGCCATCTTTATTTTGGTCAGGAATATTTTTTTAACTATGCCTATCCCCATTCTTTCAGCAAAACTCTATTATTGTGGCAGAAATGTCATTGAGAACTGCATCTGTGCAAATATGTCAGTCTCCAAGCTATCCTGTGATGATGTCACCATTAACCGTTTTTACCAGCTTGGCGCAGGCTGGACTGTGCTGGGATCTGACCTCATCCTTATCTTCCTCTCCTATGCCTTCATACTTCGAGCTGTGCTGAGACTCAAAGCAGAGGGTGCTGTGGCCAAGGCCCTAAGCACATGTGGCTCCCACTTCATCCTTATTCTCTTCTTCAACACCATCCTTCTTGTCTTGGTTCTCACATATGTGGCTAAGGATAAAGTGGCCCCTGAAGTGCCAATTTTGCTCAATGTTCTCCACCATGTTATTCCTGCAGCTCTTAATCCCATTGTTTATGGGGTAAGAACCCAGGAGATTAAGCAAGGAATTCAGAGATTACTGAAGAAAGGGTGGCAGTAAGGGCAAGTGGATCTCTGAATTACTGTAACAGGATACTTATTATAATAATATTGTATCAATAATGAGTAGTAGACTGATACACATTTTTATAAATTATATGTTCAAACTAGATAAACTAGATATATGTTATTGGGCACATAGACTCATCAGAGAGGCAGAACCAGAAAGTGAGAAATCACTTCCTAGAGGTGATGGCTACACTGTAATCCCTGCTCCTTCATTGTCCTCGGGATTTTGAGCATGTATGCACTCATGCTGGGCATGAGTTTAAACTACCAGGTCTGGGACTTGAACTGCTATCAATTAAGTGGGAGTCCAGCAATGTAACCATTATGCTATCTGCTGATCATGATATGTGTACTCTTTCTTAAAGTTTCATTTTTTTCTTACTTTCTATCAGGAAAATCCTTCACCCTTTCCTCTTTTATCCTAAATGTATAATCCTAATTTGTCTAAAAGTCTTAAATATTTTAGAGCAGGTTCCTACAGAGTGAAAATTATGCCCCTGAATAAGCAACTGTTTTTGTAATAAGAATTTCAAATTCTTAAAAGTACTACAGTGGATACTTAAGGAGTTTGTTGTATGTAATGCATTGTTATTCTTATTTCCATAGAAGAGAGTATATTGGAATAAAAGACACAGGTGTTTATATTTCAATCCTGAATGATGGATGATTCATTCTGATGTGTAATTAAATCTTTCTTTTTCTTATTCAACCATCTCATTGTTCTTTTTCTCCATCTCTTGTTTTTCTCGCTTCTCTTTTCCTGTAGTAGACAAGTTGAACTTCTGTGATACACATTGCAAAAGGGCACAGTGTTGCACTACATGCAACTGTTATCAATTAGTTGTATGAGATATAAGAGACCCTTAGGTCCTCTTCCTCAAGATGTCTGTTCTTAGAAAGCTTCTCCTTTGGATCCAGGATATCACCCTTTATGGTGTGTGAACATAGTTCTGTTTATGAATTAAACGAATCAAATAATGAATCATAATGAATCAAATATTTCATAGAATTGTAATACAACATCCAGTAATAATAGAGAAATATAACTTGGATGAATATTATTTTCTTGTTTATTGAATAGTTTCTAACTACATACTGTGCCCAATTATTCTTTTAGCTATAATAAGACAAACATGAATAGAAAATTGTTTTAGTCTGACAAGCTCACAGTTTCATTAGAAAGAATATGAATATGAGTTCCAGGAATATATTCTGCTCAACTGGAAAACAGTGAGCAATGGAATAGGTACATGTATGATCAGTAAGATTCTTGGTGATATAAGAACGCACTAGAGAGAGCGTTAGAAGGTCTGGATAACTGGCATTGTGTGACCAATTTTTAAAAAAACGGGTTTTTCAGTGGAAATTAATCAGATGGTTTCATTGTGTTTCATATTACTCACATTTTACCGAGAAGAGCCAACTATTTGTTTTGGAATAGCCTTTCTAAATATAAGATGGTGTGCCTCAATAACAATTTATGTGTTACTTTCTTTGACCGTGTAAGGAGAATCTCTCAATAGCTAAATACCAATATTGTCTCCAAAGTCTGGGTTTTTCAGCCTCTACTGAAAGCACCTGGGCTTAGACCCTGGCTTAGTCAAGCTTTATGGGCTGCAGAGCTTTGTACATTCCTTCTTCATCATCCTGCAATAAACTACAGTGAATTAGCATTTCACCAATCTGCTCCTAGATATTCACTGAGTATTACTTGAAAAATAAGCGGACACAACATAAAAAGCAATAGTTAAAAGAATACAATCAACATTTAACTGGAAATTTCTCAAAAGTAAAAGATAACCTTTTAAGATCCAATCTAGCATACTTTTTCCTTATGATTCAAGGAAATCAAACTCCCTAAAATTTAAGTTACTCTCTCTAAGGAAATTTTAGAAGTCTGCAAATTTAAACCATAGTCTGTATTAGTATCTACTCAAAGAGAAACTGAAAAGTTACAGACTAGTTTTGTTTGTTTGTTTGTTTGTTTGTTTGTTTCAAGATCATGTTGTTTGGGTAACAAAGCAGATCTCTTTAATAAGCTATTATAAAAGAACTTTGAATGCCACCCAAGAGGTTAGGACACAGATATGGTTTGTTATCTGTCGATGAGAATGTTGTATAGTGTTCTCAACAGGACTGAAATATGTATCATGCTGGGTAAAATCTCTTTACAATCTAAATGATGTATAGTGATTGAATGCATAAATAATAATAATAATAATGAAAAAAAGAATACCAATCATCCAAGTTGTGAGAAAATTCTATGAATTTTATCTTTTTATGGAATTTATTTTTGAGGTTTTTTATTTGTTTTGCCATAGGGTACATATACTCACTGGAGGGAGAAAGAGAGAGGGAGTAAAGAAAGAGAGAGAAATCACTCCCTGAGGGGATGGCCACACCACAATTCCTTCTCTTCCATTTCCCTCTTGGGATTTTGGGCACACATGTACATAGGCCCGGCATGATTTCCAAGCTGCTGGGTCCAGGACTCAAACTGAGTCGGCCATATAGAAATCCAATGCCTTAACCACCACACCACCTTCTGTCTCCATGAAGTTTATCTTCTAACATAGACTGGTAAGATCTATATATTCTGAAATATATATAATTGAAAGAAAATATTGCTTTGTTTATACTTTTAAACAGTCTTGGCCCCTTCGAAAACAATATTGAGTTATATTTCTTTGAAAAATGAGGTGAACAAGGTTTATTTCTCACTAAAATAGTTGACATTAATGAGAATTTCCTCTAGAACATACTATTCAATGTTATATAATCTTACATTTTTTAGTAGACACATTGAAAAGTTTTTAAAAAGATAAAGTTTCTTTTTACTAATCTATTTTATTTAATCCAACATATTCCAAATATTATCATTTCATTACCTAAAAGTTTAAGAGAATCTTAAATATATTTTACATTCTTTTATTTTTTTCTAAGTTTTTGAAGTAAAGAGCATGTTTTAGACCTAAAACATATTTCAATTTGGACTAAAACGTTCTACATCCTCAAATCTTCATGGGGCTAATAGTTTCTGTAGTGATTAGCACCTCTAGTTATTTGGTTTTTAGATGCAGTATGAACAGCAGATAAGGTTAAGAGTATGTTACTTTTAGGCTATAATTTCTCTCTCTTTCCCATGTTTTGCCTGATAGAGGAAAGTCAGAGTTTTATAAAACTGTTGCAGCATAAAATAAGAAATAGATGTTAATTATTAAAGGTTTATAAAAAGGTAGATTATAATCATAATGTGTAATTCCTTAATTTTTATTCATGTATTTACACATTTAGATGTAAGTATGATATATTGAGTATTTTAAGCTAGTTCTTCTGTTTTAGTTGTTTTAATAAATTACATTTTGTATTAAAATTTAATGGCAATATTGTCATAACTGATTATGCAATAAAATACATGGGTAGGAAATCTGTCTTTCAGACCAAATAGCCATTGTCCATAAAAATGTACAAATGCAGATAAGGTTGGTAAGACCTTTCATTTTATTCACACCTGACACTAAGCTGAGAGACAAACAATTTTGGGAACACTGAGGAAGTTTAAATTTGTAAAACAGTAATAGAAAGAGAGACCTACACTAAGAGAGTTCCAAAAATGTACAAATAAGTACCATTGAATCTTTGAATCTGCATAAGAACTTTAAATACACAGGAACTAAGGACAATAGCTAAAAATAATAATAATAATAATAATAGGATAATAATAGGAAGATCGAATGATTCTGAGTCTACAGAAGGCCAGAATATATCTGAATTCTGCACAGAGAGGAGACATGACATTAAACATCTAGGGATCTCAAAGAAAATGAAAAAATATATAGAAAGAAAAAGATTGTGATTCACAGCATGACAACCACAAATGCTAACTAGCATATGAAGCATGCTCGATTCTCAAAAGAAATAGTCATTGAAATAGTCAAATATATGATCCTAGACAAATTTTATGATTGTCTTTTCTAGATCTGTGAAGAATGTGTCTGGTACTTTGATTGAGATCGGATTAAATATGTAGATTAATTTGGATAGAATTGTCATTTTGACTATATTAATTCTCCCAATCCAGGAACATGGGATGTCCTTCCACTTTTTTTGTATCATTTTCAATTCCTTTTTTTAGCTTTTCATAGTTTTCCTTGTGGAGGTCTTTAACTTTTTGGTTAGATTTATCCCTAGGTATCTTATACTTTTTGTGGCTATGGTAAATGGAATTACTTTTTTTCAGTTCTATTTCAGTCTGCCTGCTGTTCATTTATAGAAATGCTATAGATTTCTGTATGCTGATTTTGTATCCTGCAACATTACTGTATTACTTCCAAGAATTTTTTCATGGATACCACTGGGTCTTCCATGTATACAATCATGTTATCTACAAATAGAGTTTCACCTCTTCTTTTCCTATTCGAATGTCTTTTATTTTTTCTTCTTTTCTGATTGTGTTGGCAAGGACTTCCAGTACTATACTGAAAAGGAGTGGAGAAAGTGGGAATCCTTGTCTTGTACCCATTTTTAGTGGGAAAGCTTTCAGCTTTTCTCCATTCAGGATGACGTTAGCTATGGGTTTTTCATAGATAGCTTTTATTGTGTTGACAAATGACCCTTCTATGCTGATATTGCTGAGAATCTTGATCATGAAAGGATGCTGCATCTTATGCAATGCTGTTTATGCATCAATTGATATGTCATATGTTTTTTAATCTTTTTTCCTGGTATCAGCAGATGGCATAGCAGTTACATCACTGGACTCCCATGTAGTTGACTGTGGTTTGAGTTCCAGACATGGCAGCTTAAAATTCAGACCAGGTGCATGTGTGTACGTGCCCAAAATCCCAAGAGGAGAATGGAGAAGAAGGGACTGCAGCATGGCCATCCTCCTGGGGTGGGGGGTGATTTCTCACTTTCTGTCTCTCTATCTCTCTCTGTCTCTCTGCCAAGAACATGTGTCCTATAGCAAAAATCTCTCTCTCAAAAACAAAGTGTGAAGGATGTGAAAAATACAGGAACTTTTTTTCTAGTTAGATTTTGGTAATACTTAGAATATAAATATGGCAACTCTCAATGAAATTAAATGTGTTTATATGTGACATAGCTCAGAATTTCAGCACATAAATTTTCCTAAGTCTATAAAAAGGAAAGTACACACATAGTAATAGTAGTATTATTTCCTTGGTAACAAATTTTAGAACACTTGGCTACTTAAATAAAATGTAAATACCATAATTCAAATTGAACAACAGTCAAAAATAATAAAAACTACTTATAAATAGCAATGTGCATAGATTTTTTTCTTTATTTATTTTTTGAAGAATTATTTATTTAATTTTATTTGTTCATTTTTTTTTTTAATTTAACCAGAGAGAAACACAGACAAGAGAGGGAAAGTGAGAAAGCAAGCCACCAGGTCCAGGACTTAAACCATGGTCAGCCTCGTGTGACTGTGCCTTAGCCACCATCCACCTACTGTCCCCTATTTATTTCTATTTTTTTCAATCACTGTAAATCTTTACAACATTGAAAATGAATTTCCCAGTATGAATACCACACCTGTTAATCCAGTCAAAGATATTACCATAGACATTTTTATCAACAGCTACTTTTTCTTTTGCTTTTTTTGGTCTGTTGAATAGTTTTCTCTTTTTTTTCCCCCACTTGATTCCCCTCCTCCAGACCTCACCCCAATTTCCTACTTCTTTCTAAATTGTCTCTGGTATCCATGGTAGCTATCCATGCTTTTATACCTTCAGATCTTACAGTTTCAGCCAAAGAATGCCAACATTTGGTATATATTAAGTGGGGATACACTCAGTCAGGAAAACACCCAGCATATTCATTACAGCATTATTCACAAATACTAAGACATGGAACCAAACCAAATGTCCAGGAATAGGTGAATGGATTTAAAAAGTGAGCACATCCACTACGGAATACTACTTAGTCATAGAAACCAATGACTCCCTTGGTGTTTGATAGAAAGTTGATGAATATGGAAAATTTCATATTGAGCAAAGCAAGCCAGACTATGAAAGAGAGACATTGTGCATAGATCTTTAAGATACAGTATGAGTGAAGTAAGCCAGGCTATGAAAGAAAGATATTGTATGTATCCACTCAATATATACCGACTATCCGCACTCTATGGTAGAGAGTGAAAAACTGGAGGACATAAAAGCAGTGAAGGTACTTAACGAGAATAGGACAGTGTGGAATGGGGGGGGGGGGGGGGAAAGGGGATAGGAAAAGA
>NW_006199376.1:446584-452009 GCF_000334495.1 Tupaia belangeri chinensis
GGGGGAGGAGAAGAGGATAGAGAAAGATAGCAAAAGAACAATAGAGAGGTAAGACGTTAGTGAGAAACAGATATGGCTTATTACCTGTTGGTGATGACATGTATAGTATTCTCAACTGGATCTGAGAAGTATTTCATGATGAGCAAAGTCTTTTTACAAGCAAAATGAGAAATAGCAATTGTTTTAAAAAATAATTAGAATAATAATAATAATGATTGGAAAAAACATAGAAAAGATATTGAATGATGAAGTGGGGAGATTAATGTCTCTGAATTGACTGACATGCATGGCATTCCCTTTTGAAAAGCAATGTAATACACTGTAAAATTATATGTAACCCAATGTAATATAAAGAAGATTATGATGATAATAATAATAAATAAAAGATACAGTGTTGCAGGAATAGCAGCAGGTGGTTAGGGTGCTATATCCCACATGGTCAGCTTGGCTGTTCCATGCATGGACCCAGCAGCCTGAGAATCACACTAGGGGCATGTGTGTACATACCCAAAGTCCTGACAGGAGAGTAAAGCAAAAGGAATTGGTCTGTGGCCATCCCCCTTGTGAGTGATTTCTCACTTTCCAATCCCTCGTCTCTCTCTGGTGGGCTCGCAAGCCTTGTAGTAAAAACAAATAAACAAATGAAAAGATACAGTGTTGGCTAAAAATACAGAATAACATCAGATTTAATACCTGATGATGTTTATAAATATTTAATACATAATAGTTCTCTCATAAATTAATATGCCTACATACTAAAAATTTATTAGAAAGATATGTCTTAAGTATACTACAGTCTTCATTTTTATGAAGTGAAGAGAAATAGGAGGAAAGTTGAAATATGCACAAGGAGGAATAAAATAAAAGCAAAAAAAAAGGCCTTGAAGAAATTGAGAATGCTTATTCCTCTAACTTGAGGAATGCAAATAATTCACATGAGTTTGAACAAAATTAAAAATAAAAAGGAGTTTGGTGTCATATTATTCAATTATACTAAGGTCTCACTGCAGCAGAAGTTATTGTAGAAGTTTTTCCTCTGGAAAATACACTGTATTTTCTCTAGCATTCTTTAAATTATAATTAATGTCATAATAAAAGTCAGTATAAGTTAAAATTAATCCACTGAATAACATGCTCTGGACTGTATTTATCTAACAAGTATGTGTAGAAAGCCCACAAAAATTTTTGAGTCAGCTTATGGATCCATAGAAAGTTCTGGAAATGCAAATGAGTATGAACATACATGCATATGTATGTAAGATGACTGTACCCAGGATACTGGCTCACTGCTAGGATACCTAATCAATGGAGGGCTAGGTTTCTGGCAATCCATAAAAAAAGAAAGAAATGAATTTTCTTCTCCCATCTGTCTGCCTGTCTGTCCCAAGAGGGCATTGTGGTGACAAGGAAAGAAAGATGGAAAAGTTCCCAGAGGGAAAACTCCCTGAAGCTCTACAATTATAACTGACCCACATCCTCTGGAACTAACCAATATCCAACACCAGGACACCAGACTTCATGCTTCACTTAGTAAGTAAGACTTGCCAGAGATGCCAAAGAGTGGCTATACAAAGTCAGCTAGAGACTGCAGAGACTTATCTCTTCAGTTCCAATCTGTGTTCCTCTCCATTCCTGGGTCAGTACTGTTAAAGTAGCCTCAAACAAGTATACTGGGGACAAGCTATCTCAGGTCAAAAGAAACATGGGAGAGCCTTTTATCTTTTTCCTTCTCTGGGTGCTCAGTGCCACCATAAATGCAGAAAAGCTGAAATTTGTCCATAGAAGACTGATAGATGGCAGGGGGGGCTAAAAGTGCATCATCTGGAGCCTAAGTAAGGAAATACAGAGTTTTCATATATAAATATTGAAATTTAGAATCTGTAACAAAGAATCGGCCTATAAGTACTTGAATCATGAAGAAGGAATTAAATTTAGTCTGTATAATTTCAGATACTGGGAACAAAGACCACAGTTGGGAACCACTGTGGGTCAGAAGATTTTAGGTCAACCTAAACAATTGCTGAAAGTCACTTCTGCCAAAATAAGAAAATTCTGACTCAGAAAGCAATGAGCTAGCTCAAAGTACACTTGAGGGAGTTGTCCTTTAGGTCTCTCTGGGTTCCATGTTAGGTGATTCCTAATGGCTCTTCCACTTCTTAATACAGAGCTTTTTCATATTAGGCTGCAGATCTCTGCTTTAGTCTTTGTCCTTCAGCTTTTCTGACTGCTTCCTGTCCTTGGTTAAAACCAGAAAGCAGAAACTTCTTAGTCTTATGTAATCCCACTTGGCTATTTTGGGGATTATTGACTGTGCATTGGGAGTCTTATTTAAGAAGTCTTTCCCTGCCCCAATGTTTCCCAGAGTTTCCCCACTTAATATATACTGAGTGGCTGCACTCTATGACTGAAACTAATTGTCTAAAGGATATAGAAATGCAGTATATAGATGTAAATGCCAGATATAGTGTATGTGAAAGAGGAGGGTCTGAGGAAAGACATTTGGGGGAGGGACAGGGAGGCAAACCATTAATGGTACAAAGAGGTGTGGTATTATCTGTTGAAGATATTTCGTAGTTTTATCAACAGTACAAGGGAGAAATGTTTACCTGTTGAAATATCCATTTTGTAAGACAAATAATAACATGATTGAATGTATGGAAGAAAATTAAATGAAAAATAAATAAATAAAAAATAAATAAAACAAAAAACCAGAAAGCATCAGCACCAAGTCCCCAACCCTGGGACTGCATTGACAAGCTCTGATTGCAAACCAGGAATGGAAAAGGACAAGTGTATTCTCAGGTGCTTCACTTCTAGGACTGAGCAAGTTGTCCAATGCTTGCTGAGTAAACTATTATTGAAAAACATGCAAGGGCATTCCAGAGAAAAGGGGAGAAACAGAGGCATTATAAACCACCTGAGGCAAACCCCAAAAATTTCAAATTTCATCCTACTGCTGTAAATAATTATTCCAATGCTCTTTTTTGTTTATTTCTTATTTTCTTTTTTCTTTTTTTTTTTCTTAAAATTAAGTTTATTAGAGCTGGGGGTGGAGGAGGCTACCCTGGGCAAGATGTAATCAGGTTCACGCCTCAAGCCAGAAAGGGTTTCTCTTTATTGTGTCTATTGTAGGGGGAGAGGAAAGATAAACTGCAAGGTCAAGTTCAGAGGATGCTTTTAGGAGGCCAAGAAAAAAAAATGGACTTTTTCTCTTAAGATCCTCCACAGTACTCATACTGAATTGGCAACTCTTCCATTTCACTCTACCCTCTAATATTCTTTTCATGTTTCTCCCTGCTTCCAAGCAGAGAATACTTTCTTCTAGGAAAAATTCGTGATCTCTGCAAAAGAAAAGTGTCTTCACAGCAGTGAGATCTGGGGATGTGATAAGTGAGAGTTAAATGTAAAAATTTTGCAGAAAGTAAAATAAAAGGATGAGACCAACAAAGAAAAAATGATCATAATTCAATGAGGAAGGTAGCACTTAGAGGGGATATTTAGAATTTGGCAACCTGAAGCTATGCTCTTTATGGATCCAGATAAGTCAGATAGGTTTTGAGTAATCTATGTCAAGTTTTGGGTTTAAAATATATAATAGTTTAAGTCCTAAATTTAGAAAATATATTTAAAGAGAAAGAAAGAAAGGAGGGAGAGATTAAGAATACAGTAGTCAGGTCACAGAGGAGGTTCTTTAGTCACCTCTCAGGACTGGAAGGAATGTTCTACAGGTTATTTAGGTACTCCTTAGGAGTAGTGACACTAGACACAGGTGAACTCATACTTTCACTGGCTTTAGACCTGATTTAGAACACCTTCCTCATTTGATCCCCATTGGTTAAACCATATGAAAGGCATGTAACCCCAATTTATTTAAATTTGCCTATGAGAAAGAACAAATCATTAAAATATTCAACCTATCCTTCCTACTTCAGAGAATTATGAATCACAGATGAAACAGTATGTTTAAAGCCCATTTTGATCTTACCAAAAGCATTACTAATATGTTCTATCATTACCAAATAACAGGGACATTAATTATCTAAATCTCTCTTTAATATCAGTAGTGGAAGGCCATTTCTGACATACTTGCTTAGGGGAACTGAGCATCAGGGAAGAATGAAGGGGAACTCTGGGAAGGGAGTCCTTTTCTCTCTCCACTGAGAGCAGCCAACAGGGTCTTTTTGATATGGACAGTGTGAGAGAAGTGAGCTACGAAAGACTGTGCCTTGTAGTTGGGGAAAAGAAACACATGACTGGAAACAAAATACTACTGGAACCGCTTCAAAAAAATATGTTTCTATCTATTTGATAATATCATGTAGTCCTGGATTTTACTACAATGTCTTCCTATACACTCAGACCCTTCTCTGAAACTAGTGGGTCATCAGAAAAGTCATGATGCATTTTTGCATGAAGGAACATATAAAAATATGTCATGACTTTTTTGATGACTTAATATCTCTCCTTTTTTTTTTTTAGAGGTTTTTGCTATAGGGCACGTGCACTCGCCAGACAGACAGAGAGAGACAGAAAGTGAGAAATCACCCCCCAGGGGGAATGACCACACCGCAATCTCTTCTCCTCCATTCTCCTCTCAGGATCTTGGGCACACACGCACATGCGCCGGGCATGAGTTTAAGCCACCAGGTCTAGGACACGAACTAGAGTTGACTACATGGGAGTCCAGCGACATAGCCATTATGCTAACTGCTGGTCCCTCAGTATCTCTCCTTTAACAATTTCTAGCTTTAAAACCATTCATTTTATCATGGATGTTATGCAAAGTACTTTCTTCTCATTTTCTCTACAATAGGTAAAATTTGTTTAAATTTTTATGGGATCTATGGGGTGAGTACATATTATGAAATTATTTATTAGCTCTAGAGGAGTTTTAGAAAATTATTTCATCCAACCTTATTTATTAAGACAGATAGTAGTAGGAATAATATACTGCAGTGGTTAAAAACCTGGATTTTGAGGTATCAGTTCTCTTGTTCATAAGTGGTGATTATAAAACATATTTCACACAATGTTGAATGAAGAAGAGAATAAAGGCATAAATTATCTGAACGCTGTTCCCAGGAAACAGGAAGAAGTACAAAAATAACAGGTAATATTATCTTGTTTGATGATAAGCACTGCTCTTTATTACTATAAAATGTTTCTTTAACATTATTATCTTCAGGGAACCAGCAGTTAGCGTAATGGCTATGTCGCTGGACTCCCACGTAGTCGACCGCGGTTCGCGTCCCGGACCCGGTGGCTTAAAACTCATGCCGGGCGCGTGTGCGTGCATGCCCAAGATCCCGAGAGGAGAATGGAGGAGAAGGGATTGCGGCATGACCATCCCCCCCTGGGGGGGTGATTTCTCGCTTTCTGTCTCTATGTCTCTCTCTGTCTGTCTGGCGAGCGCACACTCCCTATA
>NW_006199376.1:452315-468763 GCF_000334495.1 Tupaia belangeri chinensis
GACTACATGGGAGTCCAGCGACATAGCCATTATGCTAACTGCTGGTCCCTCAGTATCTCTCCTTTAACAATTTCTAGCTTTAAAACCATTCATTTTATCATGGATGTTATGCAAAGTACTTTCTTCTCATTTTCTCTACAATAGGTAAAATTTGTTTAAATTTTTATGGGATCTATGGGGTGAGTACATATTATGAAATTATTTATTAGCTCTAGAGGAGTTTTAGAAAATTATTTCATCCAACCTTATTTATTAAGACAGATAGTAGTAGGAATAATATACTGCAGTGGTTAAAAACCTGGATTTTGAGGTATCAGTTCTCTTGTTCATAAGTGGTGATTATAAAACATATTTCACACAATGTTGAATGAAGAAGAGAATAAAGGCATAAATTATCTGAACGCTGTTCCCAGGAAACAGGAAGAAGTACAAAAATAACAGGTAATATTATCTTGTTTGATGATAAGCACTGCTCTTTATTACTATAAAATGTTTCTTTAACATTATTATCTTCAGGGAACCAGCAGTTAGCGTAATGGCTATGTCGCTGGACTCCCACGTAGTCGACCGCGGTTCGCGTCCCGGACCCGGTGGCTTAAAACTCATGCCGGGCGCGTGTGCGTGCATGCCCAAGATCCCGAGAGGAGAATGGAGGAGAAGGGATTGCGGCATGACCATCCCCCCCTGGGGGGGTGATTTCTCGCTTTCTGTCTCTATGTCTCTCTCTGTCTGTCTGGCGAGCGCACACTCCCTATAGTGAAAACCTCTCAAAAAAAAAAAAAAAAAAAACATTATTATCTTCAGAAACATAAGTGAAGATCCACCTAAGAAATAGAGAGGTTGAGTATCTACCAGGTAAAAATGAATTTTTAGACAATATAGAAACTAAGTACCTTTATTTTCAATGTATAATAAGTAAAAATCCCCAATTAAGCAAAATAAATACAGCAAGGTCAGAATGCGGACAGCATTTGAACAAGGGACATTATTCTAAATACCTTATTTTTACTAGTTATTCTTAATGGTACAATTACAGAGGTAGTACTACATGTGTTTATTAAGAGAAATCAATAGCCCAGCATGATGGTATAGTTTGGTAGGAAACAAATCAACCCCAATGTAATACAAATGAACAACTACAGGCTTGGATCTCCAGGTCAACTTAAAACCATGAGAGGCACCTATGAGAGATCCCGATGAGCTAAAGGTCTGGAGAATAGAGATTGAGGAAAAGGAGACCTTGTCAATGGTCCATCTTGCTTTCCTCTTGTGTGTAATTTCTGTCTCTCTTTTGTGAATTCACCTGCTCCTGTTCATAAACAAAAACAAAAAACCCTTTAAAAGCAGATTACAACATAGAAAAGGCAATTACACATTCTGTCACACAAAAGTAGTTTTTTTCTATGTAGTTTCCTTGTTTTTAGTTTCTGTAAAGACATGGGAATTGAATTTAAAATAAATATTGAGCCAATAAAATATGTGTAAATACAATATATCACTTCAGTCCTCTATACTCTTTATAGTGATAATACAAATTTATTATATCTTGATATTGAGAGCAAAAAGATAAATTCCCTTGGCTTGAAATAAACTACTAGAATTTACAAGTTGTACTTAGATAAAGAAAATCATTCTATTTTAACATACCTCGATTCAGTAGCTAATTTTAAATCCTAATTTTACAGATCATTCAAAGAAATTTCTAGGAATAAATGTCAAATTATGAAAGCACATCAAAATATCACCATCTTCATTGAGGTTTCAGACTTCCTCCTGAATTGTTTTGTCAGGTCTCCCAGCTGGCAGCATTGGCTGTCCCTGCCCCTCAGCCTCCTCTTCCTCCTGGCCATGGGAGCTAATACTATTCTCCTGATCACCATCCACCTGGAAGCCTCTCTACACCAGCCCATGTACTACCTGCTCAGCCTCCTCTCACTGTTGGACATGGTGCTCTGCCTCACTGTCATCCCCAAGGTCTTGGTCATCTTCTGGTTTGACCTCAGGCCCATCAGCTTTTCTGCCTGCTTCCTCCAGATGTACATCATGAATTGCTTCCTAGGCATGGAGTCCTGCACATTCATGGTCATGGCTTATGATCGCTATATAGCCATTTGCCATCCACTCAGATACCCATCCATCATCACTGACCAATTTGTAGTCAAGGCAGCCATCTTTATTTTGGCCAGGAATGTTCTTTTAACTATGCCTATCCCCATTCTTTCAGCAAAACTCTATTATTGTGGCAGAAATGTCATCGAGAACTGCATCTGTGCAAATATGTCAGTCTCTAGGCTCTCCTGTGATGATGTCACCATTAATCGTTTTTATCAGTTTGGTGTAGGTTGGACTCTGTTAGGATCTGACCTCATCCTTATCTTCCTCTCCTATGCCCTCATACTCCGAGCTGTGCTGAGACTCAAGGCAGAGGGTGCTGTGGCCAAGGCCCTAAGCACATGTGGTTCCCACTTCATCCTTATCCTCTTCTTCAGCACCATTCTTCTAGTCTTTGTTCTTACACATGTGGCCAAAAAGAAGGTCTCCCCTGATGTGCCAATCTTGCTCAATGTCCTTCACCATGTCATTCCTGCAGCTCTTAACCCCGTTGTTTATGGGGTGCGAACCCAAGAGATCAAGCAAGGAATCCAGAGATTACTGAACAAAATATGGTAAGAAGGGAAAGCGTATCTCTGATTTTTTTGAAAGATATATTTTATTTAAATTTATTTATTTTTGGGAACCAGCAGTTAGCGTAATGGCTATGTCCCTGGACTCCCACGTAGTCGACCGCGGTTCATGTCCCGGACCCGGTGGCTTAAAACTCACGCCGGGCGCGTGTGCATGCGTGCCCAAGATCCCGAGAGGAGAATGGAGGAGAAGGGATTGCGGCATGACCATCTCCCCTGGGGGGTGATTTCTCGCTTTCTGTCTCTATGTCTCTCTCTGTCTGTCTGGCGAGCGCACGCGCCCTACAGTAAAAATCTCTCCAAAAAAAAAATTTATTTATTTTTTAATTAACAGAGGCAGAGAGAGAAATTGAGAAAGCAAGCTGCCAGGTCTAGGGCTTGATCAGAAATATCCTCAAACTTTTTTTTTTTTACCATGTTTACAATTCTATTTTGTTTCAAACACTGATATTTCCTAGGGCATGTTCTAAAATGAGAAATTTATGTTCTCAAATTAACAGATATTCGTATATCATGAATTTTTCACTTTTAACATACAACACTTAACATGTTATGGGTTGTATTGTATATGATGTGTTCTTATTCTTATTTCTACAAAAGAAAAAAATATTAGGGAAGAAGATTCAGGAATTTAAACTTTCATCCTGATGACAGAAATTTTATAGCTGTGTGTTATTAGGTCTTTTTCTCTCTTTTGAAAATTTTGTCATATTTTTTCTGTCTCTCTGTCTCAATCTATTTTTTCTACTATCAGACTTGGTGAACTTTTATAATATTACAAGAGAGTGCATAGCTTTGCCTTGATCATTCATGTTCACAATTATCAATTATTTTTATTAGATAGAAGACATCTAGTTCCACCTCTCTAAGTTGCTTTGGAAACTTATCTTTGGAATCCATATGTCATAGTTTATGATGTGCACACATAGCTCTTCTAATGTGATAAAGTAGTATATAATCCATGAAATTATGATGGAATATAAGATAATTGTACATTATTTTCTTATTAACTGGACAGTTTCTAAACACATATTGTGTTCTGTGAATTGTGTAAGTAATAAAGGCACAAAAGTGAATAGAACATTGCTTTTGCTTTGAGTCACCCCCTCCCCCCATGTGTCCTTACGAAGAATGAATATCAATTCCAGAAACATATTCTTCTCAACTGGAAGTCTGTGAGCAATAGAATAGGTACATGTATAGGCTATAAGAAGCCAGGTGATATAAGAAAGCACTGGACAGAGTTAGGAAGCCTACATGAAGGCATTCAGAAACTTCATCAAAACTTTTTTTTAAGCAAAAGTTGGGTTTCTACATGGAACTAAATCGAGTGATTTCATTGTGTTTCAAATTACTCATGTATTACCTGTTTTTGTTTGCTTGCTTGTTTGTTTGTTTGTTTTATATATTTTTGCCATAGGTTGCATGCAATGAGAGAGAGAGACAGAGAAATAACCCCATCACCCCATCACACTGCCTGCCACAGGGTGAATGGTCACAGCACAGTCACTTCTCCTCCATTCTCCTCTCAGGATTTTGCATAGGTGCATACTCATGCCCAGTATTATTTTCAAGCCACCAAGTTCAGGACTTGAACTGTGGAGCTGAACACATGCCTTAACTACCACATCACATTTGGGTTCCCAAACTGCATTTTTTTCTTTTCTTTAGGTTTTTGAAATCTGCTGTGAGCAGTTGCAGGGTAGAGAGAGAGAGACAGAGAGAAGGAGAGTGAAAAATTACTCCCCAGGAGGGATGACCATGTTGTATTTCTTCTCCACTCTCATCTTTACATTTGAAGCATACACACACACACAATAGGCTTGAGTTTCAAGCTACCAGTACCGGAACTTGAACCACAGTCAGCCATGTGGGTGTCCAGCACCTTAACCACCATGCCATCTACTACCACAACATTTGTTTTAAAATGTCTTTTCTGGATACAAAATTTTCTGCCTCAGTAACAACTTACAAGTATGTGGTACTTAGTGGTCAAATACTGTCTCCAAAGCTCAAGTGTTTGCAGCCTTTACTGAAAACACCTAAGGTTTAAACCCTGGCCTACTTAAGCTTAGATTCTGCAAAGAATTTCTTCTCCATCTTGCAGTTAAACACAATAAATTAATATTTCACATCTTTACTTCTGTATATCCTTTGAGTTACAACTTGAAAAATAAGCATATACTGACATAATAAAAACAAATATTAAAAGCAAATAAACAAGATATTGAGAATCTCTCAAAGGGAAAACACACACACACACACACACACACACACACACACACACACAAATTGTTAAGATCCAACCAAGAACACCTTTTCATTATGTCTAAATGGAGAAAATTCCCTAAAATTAAAGGTCCCATCTCTTAGGAAATATTAGAAATCTGCACATTTAACAATATTCATCAAGAGGCTAGAAACTTGGGAACAATTCACTTACAACATCATATTGCTTGTACAGCAAAGCATATCTCTCCAATGCTATCAGAAAAGAACCCCAGATGCCTAAAAATGGCTAGAATGGAGGATTTAGAATACATACCATTCCATGTCTGAGAAATCTTATAATATTGGAAATTATTTTGCTTTAGTCTACGAAATAGAGTTATGAGATCTATATCTTAAAAACATGCTTGAAAAGTATGCATTGTTTTTTATAGGTAACTTTTAGATATGTTTGCCTTTCATCATAGCAATATTGTGTTATATTTATTTGAAAAACAATGTAAACAATGGCCTTTCTTCATTAAAATAATTGACATGAATGAGGATTTCCTCCAGAACCATCTGTCCAATGTAGGCCCCCTATGCCACATATTTAATTTCTGAAGTTTTTAGTAGACACATTCCAAAAACAGAAACAGTTAAAATTATTTTTAATAGTATATTTTATTTAATCTAATATACCGTTAGCATTTTAAACACATAACAAATATAAGACAATTAATGAGGCACTTTACACACTTTTTAGTTCTAAGTCTTTAAAATACACTGTGTATTTTGTACCAAAACCGTATTTTGATGCAGCCTATCTACATTCCAAGTCCTTAATAGCTTCACGTGGCTGGTGGCTACTCTACTGATCAGTGGATCTCTAGATAATTGCTTTTAGACACAAATCAAGACAGAAAATAAAGTTAATTGAGCTAAACACATTCTTCTAGAAAAAGAGTTATATTTTTTATTTTTTTCTTCTTGGCTCTAATGTTTCCCTCTTTTCTGTATTTTGCAACATGGATCAAAAAAGTCAGAATTTTAGAGGAAGAATGATAACGTTTCATTCTAAATGTTGCATGACATCACTAATAAATATTTAAGACCAATGTGAGAAAAATTTAAGAAAGAACGTTTTATTCATTGCCTTTTACAACATATAGTCCTGAAATCCTGCAGTAACAGAGCTTTTTGGGTACTTTGCTGCAGGTCAATCATGTAGCCTGGGAAAACGATTGAGCTGGCAGTCTCTGCTTTGTTTTTGACCTTCAACTTTTCTGACTCATTCCTCAGCCCTGGCCCTGTCATTGTCAAGCTCTGGCTGCAAACCAAGAATGAAAGAGGAGAACAATTGTGTTCTCAGGAGCCTTGCATCTAGAACTGAGCAGATTGTTCAATATTTGATGAATAAATTATTATTGAAGAGCACACAAGAAGATTCCAGAGAAAAGAAGAGAAAGAGCGTCAACAACTAAAGGAAAAAGATAAAGCAATCCTCTTGTGTAATCCTTAGAATTTTCATTCTGTGGCTAAATAAAATTATCTCAAAGCATTTTAGGGTTATTTTGCTCTGTGATTCCCTATGATACTTAAACATGAACTATCACATCTTTCATTTGGTTCAGGCTTCCAAACCTCATTTCAAAGTTCTCTCTCCTTCTAAGCAAAAGATCCTTAATACTTTCTAGAATATGTTGTTTTCTCTGAAAAAGAAGAAAGTATACCAGATTTTCATAAAATTGTCCTTGGGGGATGGAGAACGTTGAAGAAAAGATATCTAAAAACATCTAGAACAAAAAGACAAATTATATGCACACTTCTAGTCTGTGCTGACACAGGACATAGCTATACCCATATTTTCTCTGGCCATGGAGCTGAAGAAATTATTTGGACTTTCACTTCTTCCCCATTTGAAACCAACCAGTTAAACTATGAGAAATAGATGCAAACTTTTATTGTTTAACAATAATTTATTATTATTATTATTAATTTATCTATTATTATTTTTTTTTACTTTGCTATAGAGTATGTGGACTTGCCAATGAGAAAGTGAGAAATCAAGCTGCCAGGTCTGGGGCTCAAACCATGGTCAACCATGTGGGAGTCCAGCACCTTAACCACCATGCCACCTTCTGGCTCCAATACATGCAATCTCAACAAATTTTAATTTGCCCATGCAAAAGATAAATTGTTAAAATAGTGAACTTACTCTTCCTACTTCAGATACTGTAAATCACAAATGGAACAGTATGTTTAAAGCTCATATTGAATTTTCCAAAAACCTTACTAACTTCATTACCAAGGTAAAGAGAACTGAGAAATTATCTCAATCTCTTCTCCATACCAGGCCCTACTGGGAAGACTCACTTACAGAGCACCAGAAGGAGTAGAGAAAAGAGCCCTGGGAGGAATCCCTGTTCTCTCTCCACTGAGAGAAGTCAGTTCCTAATAGAGTCTTTCTGATTTGGGGTAATGAGACCAATACGCTAAGCAGGATTGCACCTGCAGTTGGAAAAGGAAAGACATGACTGTAAACAACCATATACTATTTGAAGTTCTGTGAAAACCTGTTTCACTCATTTTGAAATATCATACAATTCTGGATTTTATTACAACTTTCTTCCTTGTTATCCTGTTCACATCCCAAAACTATGCCTCCTCTAACAGACTCTCATTTAAAACTATTTGTTGTATCATGGATGAAGTTCATTATTTTTATATGATCTATGGGGCAAGTACATGTTACAGAATTATTTATTATATCCAAAGGAGCCTTTGAAATTTATTTATTTATTTATATTTTAATTCTTTTAATTTTTATTTATTTATTTTTTTTCATTTCATTTTCTTCCATACATTCAATCACATTATTATTTGTCTTACAAAATGGGTATTTCAACAGGTGAACACCTCTCCCCAGCACTGTTGATAAAACCATGAAACATCTATTTTTTTTTAATAAAAGAAGTTACTGGGGCCAGCAGGTGTCATGGTTGTTAAGAATGCTGGACTCCCACATGGCTGAGCACTGTTTGAGTCCAGATCTGGCAGCTTGTTTTCTCATGTTCCTTCTCTCACTCTCTCTCACACTAAGTCCCTCTGTGGTCAAATTAAAATAATAGTTATAAGTAATCTACGGTGTATAACTGTCCCGTCCCTGTTTGGGCGCCATGTGTCCAGACCCAGGGGGGGTGGGGCGCGGAGGGGGGACAGCCGAACAGGTTTCCTGAGTGAAGGAGTGAGAGCCAGGACAAGCAGCGTAGTGTTACAACACAGAGACGACACCGTGTCTTCAGTGTCATCTGTTTATTGTGGGCAGCAAGGTACAGCACAGAGATGACACAGTGTTACAACTCTTCAGAGTCATGTCGTCTATTGTGAGCAGCATGGAGACGACGCAGTGTCACAGCTCTCCACGGTCGTCCGGAGACGATGTAGTGTTACAACTCTTCAGGGTCGTCTGGAGACTGTGTGGAGTTTCAGCTCTTCAGGCTCTCCTGGTCGTTGTCTTCTTCCTGGTTAGCCTGATGGGGTGACCTTTGTAAGTAACTTGGCGTTTCCCTCTTGCCAACTTTAGTATCTTGTCTTTGTCTGTTGTTTTTGCCAGTCTGGCTATGATGTGCCTTGGAGAGGATCTTCTTGGGTTGATTCTACTCGGGGTCCTATGTATTTCTTGGGCCTGGATATTTGAATGCGTTTCTAGATTTGGAAAGTTTTCTTCCAGGATTTCATGGAATAAATTATCTAGGCCCTTATTATTTTCTTCCTCTTCTGGAATACCAATTATCCGGATGTTGGGGCGCTTGATGGTACCCTGTATTCCTCATATATTATCCTCATTTTTCATGGTTGTTTTCTCAATCTTCTTGATACATTTTTCTAGGTCAGATGTTTTGTCTTCTACGTTAGAGATTCAATCTTCTGCCTGGTCTAACCTTCTTTTAATACTTTCAAGGGGGGTTTCGATTTCCTATATCACATTCTTTAATCCTAGAAGTTCCATCTGGTTCTTGTTTAAGGTATCCATTTCTTTTTTCAAGTCATGAAAGGACTTCCTCATCTTCTGGAGCTCCTTGTCTCTTTTCTCTTCCATCTCAGTTAGTTTGGTCACTACAAATATTCTGAATTCCTTATCAGACATGTCTACGACGTCCATTGTATTGACTGTGGGTGAGGTAGGCTTAATGATTTCCCTTGAGAGAGAAGCCTTTTGTTGTTTGCTCATATTTCTTGAGCCTCTGCGATTGTTTCTAGTCATCAGGTAATCTATATGTTTCTTCCTAACTTATTTAAGGTATCTCTGAGTGTTCAAAATTGTACAGGATTAGGAAATTGATTATTTCTCTTATGGTTGGCCTACCTGTTGCTCACAATTACCATTAACTGTTGCCATTAACTCTGGATAGCCCAAAGTCCTCCCTGTTTTCTAAGGAGTGGTGAGCCTCCAACTGACCTAATAAGCAACACCTCAAGAGCAAAGAAAAACAAAATGAAAAAAGGAAATTGCACAGCATGCAACACACGCCACGCGCTATTCAAATCACCAAAATTCAGAGAGTCCAAAGGCTAGTGGGAAAGGGCCAGAGGATGAGTGACAGGACCAGGTTGGTCGGGCCTGCAGCCTCAGTCAACCTCGTGTCCAGAACTACTGGCCAGCTCGATCCGGATTGCGGGTGGGGTGGGGTGGGGTGGAAGTTTGCCTTAAAGTCCCAGACAACCAACCTGGGGTCCAAGGAGGAGGAATAGTGGGAATGCACGAAGATTCGGAAGGGTCAGGCCTGCAGCCTCAGTCTGCCTGGAGTCCAGAACTACTGGCCGTTTATTAAAATTTTTGAATCTTGTTATCAACATATTTCATCTTGAGACCAGCAGCTAGCGTAATGGCTATGTCACTGGACTCCCACATAGTCAACCGTGGTTTGATTCCTGGACCTGGTGGCTTAAATTCACGCTGGGCGCACGTGCGTGCATGCCCAAGATCCTGAAAGGAGAATGGAGGAGAAGGGATTGTGGCATGGCCATCCCCCCTGGGAGGTGACTTCTTGCTTTCTATTTTTCTGTCTCTCTGTCTTTCTGGCAAGCGCACACGCCCTACAGCAAAAGGAAAAAAAAAAAACAACCTCTCCCCCCAAAAAATAAAAGAAAAGCATATTTCATCTTTTCTGAATAGTTGAAAGCCTCTGCTTCATTTTCTTCTTCCATCTAGAACTCTGATGAGATGCCTGTTAGACATTCTCACACTATCCTCTACTTCCCCTGTAGTCCCTTCATCATTTTCTATCTGTTTTTAAAGTTTTCTCCATCTTTCTTAGTAGCTTCTTCTGATCTCCATTTTGACACTGTTAACTGTCTTTCATCTACTGTTTTATCCATTCATTCAGTTCTTATTAGTCATATTGTATTTTTCAAATACATCCAGTTCTTTTTCAGATCTGCTTTGTTACTTTTTATAGTTTCCAGGACTTGAGTAAAACACTGAACATCAAACTTCATCTTCTGAATCCATGTAAAACAAAAATTTTAGAATAACTAAATCAAATAAAAATGCCATGTCTTTGCTCATACATTTGCATTTTCTAGGTATCCATTGGCATTTCATTCTAAAATTTCTTGTTTTATATTCTCCTTTACCAATTATATTGTCACTTATGGCTAATCTATTAAACCTAACTCTTTATAGCTTTCATTTTAATTATTATATATATATTTACTTATAGGAGAGGCAAGATACCTCTTACTTAGAGGCAAATACCTCTTACTTAGAGGCAAATGCTCTATTTTATTTTATGTTTTAATAATTATTATTTTTATTTATATTGAATCCCTGTATATCTTTTTTTTTTTTTTGAGAGGTTTTTGCTATAGGGTGCATGCACTTACCAGAAAGACAGAGACAGAGAGACAGAAAGTGAGAAATCACCTCCCAGAGGAGATGGCCATGCCACAATCCCTTCTCCTCCATTCTCCTCTCAGGATCTTAGGCATACACGCACACATGCCCAGCGTGAGTTTAAGTCACTGGGTCCAGGACCCAAGCCGCAGTCAACTACATGGAAGTCCAGCGACATAGCCATTACTCCATCTGCTGGTCCCAAATCACTGTATATCTTTACAACATACGAAATGGTTTCTCTGAGCATGAATGCAGTGCATATTATCAAATCAAATATATTACCACATACATTACCTTCAACAGAAAATTTTTCATTTTTGTTTGTTACATTTTTCTTATTTTCCCCTCATCACTGCCCTCCTTCCCACTGTTACACACTCCATTCTACACTGTTTCTAATTTTTATGGTTGCCCTTCCTGATGTTAAACCTTTCAATGTTTCCGTTTTTACCATAGACATTCATTTTTAAACTATGTTTATCTTTTACTTGTATTTTCAAACTCAGTCACTTCTTAAACCCCAGTAAGAAAATTTATCCTAGGGCCAGGATGCAGTTTCATGGTTAAAGCAAAGGACTCCCACATGGCCAACCATGATTTAAGTCCCAGACCCAGTGGCTTGTAAATCACCTGTGTGTGCATGTCCAAAATCCTGAGAAGAGAATAAAGGAGAAGGAATTTGACATGGCCATCCCCCCTGGTGATTAATTAATCACTTTCCCCTCTTTGTGTCTCTGTCTGTCTCTTTCTGGCAAGCTTATGTGCCCCATGGTAAAAACCTAGAATAAAAAAAGAAAAAAGAAAATTCGTCCTATATTATTTTATAAATAACTACAATACCTTAAGTTTTAGGAGATTTAATCCTATTATCTCTATTTTCTGTGGATCTTTACTCATGGTTAATCCTTTTTCATTTTCAGTTACTTCTTACTAATAACAGTTTTATTTCTTCAGAAAATTATGTGTTTATTTTTTTAGTTCTAAGATAAAAGCTAGTTCCTCAGGGAAGGGTTTGGGATTGCTTCTGTTATTTTCTGGTGCCACTGCCAATAAATCCTGGGTCATATTTAATTCCTTTTTGATGTGAGCATAGACTTCAAAGTTACTAGATATCCAGCTTGTGGTTCAGTGTTAACAAGAAAACTTTCTTTCCTGTTATAAACTGTGAAATCATTGGCTGTTTTCAAAGTTCCAGGTAAGAGGAGGGTTGAGATAGACAGGTAGGTTTATTCTAGTGTAAACCTTCATTCTGTCAAAGTGGGAGGTCACCAAATTGATTCCTTACCTGCTGAAGTTTGAGTTTTATTCTATTATATTTGAGGTTTTTTGTTTTTTTGTGGGTTTTTTTTGACAAATGAAATAGTATGTGCATCCCAGGTGCAAAATGATGCTTTGAAATATATGTATATTGTGCAATAACTGAATCAAATTAGCATACATATTCAATTACAGAGTAGCAGGATTGGGACCATGTACTAGGGTGTTTGGACAGTGTGAGAGATGCTGTAAAAGAATATAATATTCCAGATAGATAGGAGGAATAAGTTCATGGAATCTATTGCACAATGTGGCAAGTACAGTCAACACTATATTATACTCTTGAAAAATGCAAAGAGGGTGGATGTAACTTTCCTTATCACAAACATAGTAACCATGTGAGCCTAGATTTTATCTTATATTCTTGAATTCCATTAAGTAAAGAAAAAAAGATATGTTTAATGTCATAAAATGCCACAGTTGCCCTTAGACTGAAAGCCAATATCAATGTTTCCTTTTAATGTATGAACATGAAACAATACTTGGCCTGAGAATACTTCCTTATTTGCCTGCTCATGGGTATTTTTAAGATACTCTAGTATAGATAGATGATAGGTAGATAAATAGAGACATGATAGGTATAGATACAGGTGTAGGAGTGGATATTGTTATAGATATGGGCTTGCATGTGGGTATGAATCTGAGAAAAAGATATTGAGGTAGACAAAGAAATAGAGATATGAATGTAGACATTTTTACTTGTTTTCATTATGAGACATGTACTTTATAACCAGTTCATCATGCTTCTGCATAGTCTCAGCTTTTTTTTTTTTCTATAGTTCATGGGCAATTGCCAAAGACAAAGAGAGAGAGCAAAAGAGAAATCACTTTCCAATGGAGCACAGTTACTGGGAAATCCTTTTCCTCCATTTTTTCATTCTGTCACCATTTTTAACAACATATACATACACACTTGGCATGTTTTTCAAGTCACCAGGGGTAAGATTTGAACCTCATTTGGCCATGTGGGATCTGGTTTCCTTAAGCAGTAGGCTGTGGGGCTGAGCCAATGCTCTGGACTTTCTTCTCTTACAACCTAAGAGTGGATGTCATCTAGTATTTAGATTCCATTTGTGTACATTAAACTCAATTATTTTCTCAGTCTAAATTTGTTTGAGTTTTTCATGTTTTACATAAACAATGTGTAAGGCTAAAATAATTTAAGATTCATTACATTTAATCAATTGAGAAAAAAAATAAATATTTTATCTTAACATAAGATAAAATGTCAAAGGAAACTACAAACATGGAAAAACAACATTTTATAGGCTACATAGCCACATCTTATATGTGAAAAAATGTCTTAGACACAAAGGTTATGAGGTGAATTATGTGGATTATGTTGTTACTCTCATGAATGTTACAAGAACAGTCAAGAGAAATTGTGGTAGAACTAACTCCTTCTCTCTTCCTCAGCTACACAAAGACATCCATCCCACTGAAGTCACAGCCAATGCTACTTCATAACAACAGCTCCCTCCCAACAAAAGGGAAACACACTCCTAGCCAGTGAAACATTCACCTAACAGGTACTTAAAAGTTACTACATCTTCCAATGGCTAGAAGTAGAAGAGACTCAGGTATGAATAAACAAGGAAATATATCTCCATCAAAGGTACAGAGTAACTCCCCTCCATCTTTCGTGCTAATGGACATTGTTTCCAAAATGTCAGACAAAGAATTTCGAGCATTTATGGTGAACAAATTCTTCAAGTTGGAACAGAAAAGAGACAACAAACTACAGGAGATGAGAAAGTCATTCCAAGATATGAAAGAAGAAATGGACACTCTGAGAAAGAACCAGATGGAACTATTAGAGATAAAGTCTGGAATAGAGGAAATCAAAAACTCCCTTGACAGTATTAAAAGTCAATTAGATCATGCTGAAGATCGAATCTCTGATGTAGACGATAAAACCTCTGACCTAGAAAGAACCACCAAAAAGATAGAGAAAATAACAAATAACAAACAAACAAACAAAAAAAAACCACGAGGATAATATACGAAAAATACTAGATTCCATAAGATGCCCAAATATCAGAATAATTGGCATCCCAGAAGGTGAAGAACCTAATAACGGCATGGAAAATCTAATCCATGAAATCCTGGAAGAAAATTTCCTGAGTCTAGAGAGGCACTCTAGCATCAAGACCCAAGAAATACAAAGGACCCCAGTTAGAATCAACCCCAGAAGATCTTCCCCAAGTCACATCTTAGCCAGACTATCCAAGACCACAGATAAAGACATGATACTAAAACTGGCAAGAGAGAAATGAGAAATGACGTACAAAGGTCATCCCATCAGGCTAACACTGGACCGCTCATGGAAACAATGCAAGCAAGGAAAGAATGGGAAGATGTATTGAAAGTGCTAAGAGAAAACCAATTTCAACCAAGATTATTGTATCCTGCAAGATTATCCTTCATATGGGAAAAAAAGATTAAAATTTTCTCAGACAAACAAGACCTGAAAGAATTTACCAGCACCAGACCAGCTCTTCAAGAAACCCTGAAGAAAGTACTGTGCCAGGAAAACTAAAGAGCTAACAGAAACAAAGGAATAAAAGGCTGCTGTGACAATGGCCAACTTAAACGTTGGGACAGATCCATTTACATTGATAGTAACATTGAATGTGAATGGATTAAATTCTCCAATCAAGAGACACAGACTGGCCGAATGGATAAAAAAACAGAAACCCTCCATCTGTTGCCTACAGGAAACCCACCTCATTGATAAAGACATACATAGACTGAAAGTGAAGGGATGGAAAAAGGTTTTCCATGCAAATGGGAACCATAAAAGAGCTGGAGTTGCGATACTAATTTCTGACAAAACAGGCTTTAAAACAAAAACTGTTCAAAGAGACAAAGAAGGGCACTATATGGTAGTAAAAGAATCAATAGATCAAGAAGATATAACTCTTATAAATATCTATGCACCTAACACAAGAGCACCCAAATATGTGAAGGAAAGACTATTAGATCTAAAAGGGGAGATAGACTGCAATACACTGATTGTTGGAGACCTGAACAATGCACTATCCCCTAGGGACATATCATCTAGACAAAAAAGAGATAAAGGATCTGAATGATACCATAAATGAAATGGACTTAACAGACATCTATAGAACTTTCCATCCAAAAACCACGAGATACACTTTTTTCTCACCCCTACATGGAACCTTTTTGAAGATAGACCACACCATAGGACACAAAGCAAGCCTCTACAGATTCAAAGGCATGGAAACTATTTCCAGCAACTTCTCTGACCATAATGGAATTAAACTTGAGTTTAATTTCAAGAGAAATCCTCAAAAATACTCACTTGGAAGCTAAATAACACACCTAAGATCATGCCTCAGAGAATTGGAGACGCAACAGCAAAATAATCCAAAAAACTCCAAGAGAAAGGAAATAATAAAGATCCAAGCAGAAATAAATGAAATAGAAAATAAGCAAACTAGACAGAAAATAAATGAAAGTAAAAGCTGGTTCTTTAAAAAGATAAACAAAATCAATACACCACAAGTGAGACTTATTAAGAAGAGGTGATAAAGGAACCAGGTGAATCAAATCTGCAATGAAGCAGGAAATATAACAACAGACAAAGCAGAAATACAGAACATAATTAGAGGATATTATGAACAACTATATGCCAAGAAACAAGACAATCTGGATGAGATAGACAAATTCCTGGACACGTATAATCTACCAAGATTGAGCCAGGAGGATATAAAAAGTCTAAATAGACCCGTAACAAGCTAGGAGTTTGAATCAGTAATAAATAGACTTCCAACAAAGAAAAGCCCTGGCCCTGATGGTTTCAGCTCTGAGTTCTATAAAACTTTCAAAGAAGAGTTAACCCCCATTCTGCTCAAGTTATTTCTAAAGATCCAAAAGGGTGAATCTCTCCCTAATTCATTCTATGAAGCCTCTATCACCCTTATCCTCAATAGAGATCAGGACAGGACAAGGAAGGAAAACTATAGACCAATATCTCTGATGAATATAGACGCAAAGATTCTCAACAAGATACTAGCAAACCGTATCCAACGACTTATAAAAAAGATTATACATCATGATCAGGTAGGCTTTATTCCAGGAATGCAAGGTTGGTTCAACATACGCAAAACCATAAATGTAATACAACATATTAACAGGAAAAAAGGCAAAAATCATATGGTCATATAGATTGATGCAGAAAAATCATTTGATAAGATACAACATCCTTTTATGATCAAGACTCTCAGCAAAATCGACATACAAGGGTCATTTCTCAACACAATAAAACCTATCTATGAAAAACCCATCGCGAATATCATCCTGAATGGAGAAAA
>NW_006199376.1:469259-491891 GCF_000334495.1 Tupaia belangeri chinensis
ACCAAAATGGCAATTCTACCCAAATTAATCCACCTGTTTAATGCAATGCCAATCAAAGTACCAGACACAGTCTTCACAGATTTAGAAAAGACAATCATGAAATTCATCTGGAATAGTAAGAGACCCTGCATTGCCAAAAAAATTCTACAAAAGAAGAATGGAGTGGGCGACATCTTGCTCCCTGACCCAAAAATATACTACAAAGCTGTGGTAATCAAAACAGCATGGTATTGGCACAGGAACAGACATGTGAACCAATGGAACAGAATTGAGTCCACAGGAATAAATTCCCAATCATTCAGCCAACTGATTTTTGACAAGGGGTACCAGTCAATCCAGTGGGAAAAGGAAATCCTCTTCAACAAATGCTGCAGGAAAAACTGGATTTCCACCTGTAGAAAGATGAATGGGAAAGATTTCTTACATAAGACCCCTAAAGCACAGTCGATAATCCCCAAAATAGACAAGTGGGATTACATCAGACTAAGAAGTTTCTGCATTGCATAAGACACAGTAATTAGCGTGAATCAACAGCCCTCAGAGTGGGAAATTATTTTTGTAAATCATGCATCAGATAAGGGATGGATAACCAGAATACACAAGAAGCTAAAGAAGCTGGAAAAAAGGTGATTAACCCTGTTAAAAGATGGGAGAAGGATTTGAAAAAAACACTCTCTAAAGATAACATACGAGTAGCCAAAAGGCATTTGAAAAAATGCTCAACATCCCTCATCATAAGAGAAATGCAGATCAAAACAAAGAGATACCACCTAACTCCAGTCAGAATGTCTAAGATTAAAAAAAAAAAAAAAAAAAAAAAAAAAAAAAAAAAAAGTGTGGGGGGGGGGGGGTGGAAGGGGGGATCTCTCTTACACTGCTGGTGGGAATGAAAATTAGTCCAGCCACTGTGGAGAACAATTTGGAGATTCCTCAAAAATCTACAAATAGAACTACCATGTGATCCAGCAATCCCGTTACTTGGCATCTACCCAAAGGACAGAATTCTTCTTCATTGGAAAAGTGCTTGCACATCGATGTTTATTGCAGCACTTTTCACGACTGCTAAGAAATGGAACCAACCCAAATGCCCCCGTATGGCTGAATAGATTGAAAAACTGTGGCACATATGTTCTATGAAATACTATTCAGCCAAAAAAAAGAAAAAAAAAAGAACTGACTTGGGAACCAGCAGTTGGCGTAATGGCTATATCGCTGGACTCCCACATAGTCAACCACAGTTCGCGTCCCGGACCCAGTGGCTTAAAACTCATGCCGGGCGCGTGTGTGTGCGCGCCCAAGATCCCAAGAGGAGAATGGAGGAGAAGGGATTGTGGTGTGACCATCCCCTCTGGGGGGGTGATTTCTCACTTTCTGTCTCTATGTCTCTCTCTGTCTGGCGAGCGCACACGTCCTATAGCGAAAAACCTCTCAAAAAAAAAAAAAAAAGAAACTGGCTTTTGACAGAAAGTGGAAGAATATGGAAGATTTACTGCTGAGTGAAGCAAGCCAGGCTATGAAGGAGAGACACTGTATGTTCCCACTTAATATACACTGAGTGTCTGCACTCTATAACTGAAACTGACGGGTTAAAGGTTGTACAAACACAAGAGATGGGTGTGAATGCCAGATGTGGTGTGTGTGGAGGAGTGGGGCCTGGGGAAAAACATTTGGAGGAGGGATATGGTGACAGCATTGTTGAGATACGGGAGGTAGTATTGTGATATTTTGATCAACTGGACCGGGGAGAAATGTTCACATATTGAAATGATCACCTTGTAAGCTAAATAATGTGATTGAATGTATTAAAAAATGCAAATAAAATAAAAATTAAAAATTAAAAAGTTACTTTGTGTCCATCATAGTACTGTGCAATAAGACTCCAACGTAATGGATTTTTGTCCTGTTACTAAAGAAATACAGTCTACTGGATTACACAGAAATATGCTAAATCAACTACTACCATGTAATATGAAGTAGATTAAAGTAGATTAATAAGGCACTTAAAAGCTCAGAAGAAAGAGTAATTTATTTCTCTAAATGAGTCCAGAAGACAATGTAGAAAAAGTGGAATAATAGATGGAAAGAATAACAAGGGAAAACCATACCAGGAAGCTGGATCATCACAGACCAAAGAATTAAAGCGCCTGTTCATTTATGGAGTATAATAAATTCTCTGCTGCTTGTCTGTCCTGTTTAATGTCAGCTACACACTTTCACTTTTTCATATCCCAGATTTAAGCCATCAGCAAATCTAGTTGTCTCTAGAATCCCTCCACTGTTCCTCATCTGCTAAACTCAAACCTAAGCCATTTCATGTCCATTCTGGACTTTCGAAAGGTTGTTCTAGTTGGGAAAGGAAGTCTGTTTATTTCTGCTCATTTACCCATAGTTCAGCTTTAACACAGTAGTCAGTGTGATCATTTTAAAATATATATTTGAGGGCACTCATTTCACTTCTATTAATCTATACAAAAATTCTGCATAGCTTCACAATTCACTAATAGAAATTCATCAGGCCCCTATGGAATTGGATTCTCATATTCCTATCTAACCTCCTCTTTCATCCACTGTTGCCAAACCAACTCACTAGCAGTTCTAAAACATGAACCCAATTCAGTTTCTTTGTTGTTCTCTCTGTTCACGCAGCTCTCTTTTCACGCCGAATGGATCTCCCTAAACACAGTATTTAAGATAGTATCTAACAATACCCCCCTCAAAACATAAATAATTTGCCAGCACTTTCCCTATTTCACTCCTGTATATAGCATTTATCACAATATAATGACTATACATTGCACTCATTTATTTGTTTAGTCAGCATCTTTGCTAAAACAGAAGCAGTCCAAGGGCAAGAATTATTTTCTTTTATGTTCACATTCTAACTTCACACCCAAATCATACTAAGCATATGGTAAAGACTGATAACTATCTGTTAAATAAATGTGTGAGTCAATGTTTAATAAGTAATTGAGTGTATGCTAGTTACTAGCAATATAATTCAAACATGATCCTAGTTCTCTGGGTTTTTACATTCGATACCAAGAGTAAAAAAGAGAATTCATATTCCAGTCATGATCTGATGGTCCAAACAACTAACTGGACCAACTCCATAGCTTCTAAGCAGGTGAGGACTTGAAAGTGAGATCAGGAGTCAAGTTCAGAATCTCCAATTCCCATAAGCCACCTAGCTGAAAGTTTTTATTAAGCATTTGCACTTACAGATTTGGCTCTCACATAACATACATACATGGTGATTTATTACAGATTGTAACTGAAGCAATCAGAGTAGATAGAAAATCTAGGGCAATAATATAAAGAAAAGAGAGAGAAAGAAAAAAAAAAACCACAACACCAAAAAGTTCTAAAGAACCCTCACATCACTCTTTTTTTCTCTTTTTCAAAATTTGAAATGTGATATTTTTATTTTGAGAAAAAGAGTAGTATACGTTTATTTGTTTGTTTAAGGTAAAAGCTGGATCCCAAAAGTTTACATCATTCTACATGTTTTTTAGAAGGTATGAATATCAGTAACTGTTTTTTACTAGTCTGAAGTACTTGAGGACTTATTTAGTTTGTATGACCCAAGGGTGCTTCATATTTGTAATATAATTTTAAACTACTTCAAAATCTAGTTTTTTTATATGGAAAGATGTAAGTAGCTTACTTTTACTGGTTAAAAATACACACACACACACACACACACACACACACCACAAAGTTTGAATAAAGAGAACTTGCCCTGTACCTTAAAATTTTTCAAGTCACAAAACCAGTAATAATTTAATACAATACCCAGCAGTTTTAAGGTCACATAAAATGTTGGTTAACTCCTACTTAGCATCGTATTTAGAATGTATTGATAATATCCCAACTTTGATATAGGGGGAAAAATGTTCAAATATAACTTACACATATTATTTGTTATAGGCTGTGATTTAGTAGTAGTTTAAAAAGACAAGAAAACAAGACACCTTCCAAACAAAATTTCCTAGGAAACATTTTAAGCATATTATTTACATGTAAGGCACTTACATTAATTTTGAAATAAAAATCTCGTGAATAGTTTTGTTTTTTAAATCAAGTCTTCATAAGCTATACAGTAATAATGTTATTTCAAGTAAAACTTTAATAGACATTCAATTTCTATTCTTTATCTCTGACTAGAATAAAGGGTGGGCATCAAGTTCCATGTAAACTAAACTTAATGCAGGTAACTGTTGGTCTGTTTAGATTTAGAGAATAGGTAAAGTTTCCTCATTTTTATGGCCAGTACTTTAGCTTCTGACATGTAGAAAACTCTCCATGTAATGAAGTTATTGCGTTAGTAACAATAATATTAATAAATTACAGTCAAGGTAATTAATACAATTATGTTTAAAAAATTAAATGTGTATATATAGAAGTATCATGTTAGCTGAGATTGATTACTCCACTATAAACTTTGTCCTGAATTCTTGTACTTTAGATAAATAAAATGATAGAGGTGTTTTAAATTTTCAAAATACACAAAAATTTCTTAGTTTTTGGGAGAGATGAGCTGTTGGGATTAGAAGAGAAGTAATGTCAAAATATAATTTTATAAAACTTACTTTACTACTTTATCTCTGAGGTATGAGTGTCAACCCAATGTCCCATTAACTAGTTTCTTTTCTTCTGTCTTTTCTTCTATTATTTTTTACATTCAATTGCTATATATCTTTACAACATACAAAATAGATTTTCTTAGCATGAATATGGTGTATATTAGTCCAGTCAAAGATATTGCCATATACATTATCATCAGCAGATAATTTTCTGTTTCTGTGTCTGTTAAGTGTTTTGTACCTTTTCACCTTGATTCCCTCTCATATACACCCTGTTGTCCACCATCCTCCCATACTGTTTCTAGTATCCTCAATTGTTCTCTCTGCTTTTCTTCTTATTCTCTCTGCTAATCTTTCATAGTCTGGTTTGCTTTGCTCAGCATTAAATGTTCAGTATTTGTCCACTTTTGATCAAATGCCATGGTCTCATTGTTTTTATGGCTGAGTGGTATTCCACAGTGCAAATGTATCATGGATTAACGTCATCCTATATGATAAATACAAAGATCCAGTTGCCCATTTTACCACCCTTTCTTCAGTAATCTCTGGATCCCTTGCTTGATCTCTTGGGTTCTTACCCCATATACAATAGGATTAAGAGCTGCGGGAATAACATGGTGGAGGACATTGAGCAAAACTGGCACATCAGGGGAGACCTTCTTCTTAGCCACATGTGTGATGACAAAGACCAGAAGGATGGTGCTGAAGAAGAGGATAAGGATGAAGTGGGAGCCACATGTGCTTAAGGCCTTGGCCACGGCACCCTCTGCCTTGAGTCTCAGCACAGCTCGGAGTATGAGGGTGTAAGAGAAGAAGATGAGGATGAGGTCAGATCCTAGTAGGGTCCAGCCTCCAGCAAATTGGAGGAGGCGATTGATGGTAACATCATCACAGGAGAGCTTGGACACAGACATATTGGCACAGATACAATTCTCAATGACATTTCTACCACAATAATGGAGTCTAGCAGAGAGGAGGGGAACAAATACAGTAGGAAGTGCATTTCTGGCCAAAATAAAGATGACTGCCTTGACTACAAATTGGTCAGTGATAATGGATGGGTATCTGAGTGGATGGCAGATGGCCACATAACGATCATAGGCCATAACCATGAATGTGCAGGACTCCATTGCAAGGAAGCAATTCATAATGTACATCTGAAGGAAGCAGGCATAGAAGTTGATAGACCTCAGGTCAAACCAGAAGATAACCAAGACCTTAGGGATGACAGTGAGACAGAGCACTATGTCCAGCAGGGAGAGGAGGCTGAGCAGGTAGTACATGGGTTGGTGCAGAGAGGCCTCCATGAAGATGGTCATCAGGAGAATAGCATTGGCCCCCATGGCCAGGAGGAAGAGGAGGCTGAGGGGTAGGGACAGCCAGAGTTGCCAACTGGGAGACCGGACAAAACAATTCAGGAGGAAGTCTGTAACCTCAGTAGAGCCATTCATGTAAGATGCCATCTTGGCAATTTTGTATCTATACCTTTCCTTTGGTGATCTAAAAAGTTAAGATACAAATTAGCTTTTGACTTAATATATACAAAGTTTCCATTGTAAGAAACTTTTTTTTCACAGCAGGTTGCTTTGTTATAACTAGAGATTTTACTTGTTACATTGACAAAATCAATCCATTTTAACCTCTAAACTTCTGTTTCTCTTCGTGCCTGTGGTATGTATAATTTCTGATAGAATAATTATATAAAGTAAAATGTGCAGTTTTAATTAGCTATGAGAAAGTGCCCTTGCCATTTAAGAATGCTGTAAAAATAGGCCCTCTGATTTCAACAGGATTGATCTTTAATGAATCACTTTGCCCAGTTACAGATAATGACCCCAATTCTCACAATAGATAGTATTCTGTATTGTCACTCTTTTCTCCTTATTTGCCTTTTACTCACTCTTTGTATTTTAGGGATGCAAACATTAAATACTGTTCTTGCTGTCAAGGAAGGGACATTTTTTTTTAAGAGAGATTTTTTGCTATAAGGTGTTGTGCTCACCAGAGAGATAGAGAAAGACAGAGAGATAGAAAGCAAGAAATCACCACCCAAGAAGGATCGTGGGCCTGGTGTGAGTTTTAAGCTACAGGGTTTGGGACTCCAACCACAGTTGACTACGTGGGAGTCCATTGATGTAACCATTATAGCATCTGCTGGCCCCAGAAGGGGCAATTCTTTCTACCAGTGATGGATAATTATTAGATAAAATGATACAAGCAATGACAGAGTCTTGTAGAAAACATTTTGAGAGAAACTGAGGATACCTTCACTCAGTGAACCCACGACTTCTTTCCCGCTGAATTCTAAAAGCAAATCCAAAGAATATCCTAAAAATAAACTGCCTTTTGCAATGAGAGGTACCTGTGAAATGTTTGGGGACAGCCTTCCTGGAGTTTTTACATCAGGCTGTATATGGTCCTTAGATCTGGCTACCTTTTACATATGATCTGCTGAGGTATCATTAATAAGTGTAAATTACTCTATATTTTTAAATCTCAGTTTGGACCTTTAGCAAAGCAGTAAAATATAAAACACAGTTTCTGTGTACTTAATGAACTTTCAGTATTTACCATGCACTGTGCTAAAATATGTTAAAAGTATTATCTCAATTATTAAAACAACCCTGAAGATACATCTTAGTTTCATGACTTTTTTTCTTTTATTATTATTATATAAACATTCAATTGTTATACATCATTTAGATCTTCATTTCATGACTTTTTTTTCTTTGTATTATTATTACTATTACTATTTATGCATTAAATTGCTATACATTATTTAGATTGTAGAGAGACTTTACCCAGCATGATACACACTGCAGTCCAGTTGAGATTACTATACACATCCTCATCAACAGATAATAAACCATTTCTGTGTCCCACCAAGATCTCATGACTTTATCAATTAAGGCAATAAGGTAAATAAGGAAATTCCAATACCACATATGATAACCTTCAATCTAAGCAGTTCAATTTGATTTCAAATCCAATTCTTAGTTACTTATGCTATACTATGTCTATTTGCCAAATGAACACTGATTTGATAGTCTCTGGAGTACTCCAAACACTGTCATATTTTGATACTGTATTTAATGCCTCATCTTTTTTAAAAAGAATAAACCTATTCCCTTTGAGTAATGAAAAATTTTGGAAGTTAAAAGCAGTTATAAAGAGGTATTTTTGGAAGGATGGCTAAAAGATAGGAAATAATTTTTAATTCAAATATGAACCCAGAACTGAAAATATTTTTCAATAAGATTTTAATTTGATACACCTATTAAATGGCACATTCATTTTCTTCTCCATGTGACCTGACCCCCCCAGACTTCCACTCCTGTTCACTTTATTTTTTCTTAGACCTCAACTTTATTAAATAGCCCATGGAATGACTGTGTAAGTGTGAGATAATGGAAATTACCCTCCTCCCTTCCTCAATTCTTTCTTCATTCTGTTTTAAAATCAAGTGGAGTCTAATTTATTAGTATCTGTCAGGCACTGCCTCTTTCTCTCTGGAAGCAAAAGATATAGATATGTGTATATCTGTATTTCTGCTGACAAACTTTTCTCCTTGATGCCTCTACTACCATCACCCATCCACACAGTCTCAATATCTTTTGCTTGACAAATCTAGGGCTTAATTTGGAGGAATAGGTTTTAGTAGTTGGGAGTGCTGAAGGTGGTGGATGTCTTACTGTAGTAATCCTTGATCATAGCTTCCAGGTCTGATGTGGTGACCAAAACAACTTCTCAATGTACTTAGTACTGCATGTAACATTTGGATGGCCCTGTCTCTCTTGATTTTTCCATTTACCACATACACATTCAAGAGTTTGGTCAGGCATTGCTAGAAACTTACTGATTCTCTACTATAAACTGTCCCTGTTACCATTGGTCGGACCCATCCACAGCAAATGTGAATTTCAGGTTGTCAGATTCTGACACTACTTCCCTACATCACATTTTGTCATTTGGACTTTATCAGCTCTTACTTTGTTCATCCTTTATGTATCATTACATCACTTCATTCTTAAAATGAACAGCACCAAAGCTCACCATAGCCAAGTTGGCTTAAGAATCCTTGACTGATTTCTGACAGGTCCAGCCACCTGGACATACCTCTGTTGCAAGAAAGAGGATCCATAAGGAAACCTAAAAGAAGAGGAATATTTATTTACTTCACTTTATTTATTGGGTGACCTTGAAAAGTTTATTTCCAAAAAATTGATAGAATTTCTGGAGCACACCAAGAAAAATTCTCCATCGTATTTTCAGTGTTTATTTTTTTTATGTTGTTGTTCTTGATTTCCCCACTCCATTTTGTCTCTTTTCTCTTACTCAATAATTTATTCAGTATGTATTGGATATCTAGTCAACTCTAGGGTATAAACACTTTGATACGCAAATTTCTCTTTCTCTTTCAATATTCCTCTATGGTAAGAGCCAGAATTTGGCATGAAAAAAAACTGAGACTGTAAGGCTGTCTTGCCTCAGTTCCTGGACTGAAGATAGGGTTTCCCTCTTCACCTGGCTGATCTTAGAATTTTTCTCCTTCATCCCCTTCCCAGGTTCCCTCTCTATACTCACTTTCAGGGAATTCCTCTATAGTAAGAGCCAGAATTTGGCATGAAAGAAAACTGAGACTGTGTGTAAGGCTGTCTTGCCTCAGTTCCTGGACTGAAGATAGGGTTTCCCTCTTCACCTGGCTGATCTTAGAATTTTTCTCCTTCATCCCCTTCCCAGGTTCCCTCTCTATACTCACTTTCAGGGAAGGCAGTGGATGGGTCTGGCTCTACCCGTCTTGGAGTTGTGACCAGTTGGTGTCTGTCTGCTATATTGAAGTCCATAACACCTCAGTGGCCTCAAGCACTTGCCCCATGGGAATGTGACCATTTCTATTCCCTTTGGTAGGAGGTACAATTAAGGAATAGTATTACTGCTAGAACTTCCCAGAACATACAGGCATATATTAGGGAAGAGAATGTGCTTTAATTTGAGAAAAACAGCTTTTGGAGGTCTCAACATATGCATGCTACATTGCCTATGTGAGATGTGGGCAATATATCGTTTATTTGAATATCCAGGTCTTTTACAAGTACATTCATATATTCTCACACATAGGAGCAGTTATATAGTTGGTTCACTAAGCATGAAATAAGTTCACTCACAAATTAACCTAAGCCCAATATAGGTTGATTTTTAAAAAAATAGAGAAAATACATAATCCCAGCATAAAGAATAAATGATGAACATCTTTACAGACAATACAGACTTTGAAATGATCAAAAAAGTATGTTATGAACTTCATGCCATTTAATTTGACAACTGAACAAAATGGGTAAATTCTTGAATGGCACAATTTACAAAAATCATTACCAGAAGTGATTAAAAATCCAAATAGATTTATATCTGTTAAAGAAATTTATTTTGGAACCTTTCTACAATTAAAACTCTAATCATGCATGGATTTTATGGTGAATGCAATAAGCATTTAAGGAAGAAATGGTACCAATAATTTGAAAATTCAGAGAAATAGAAGAACAATTCAGAAATTACTTTATGGGGCCAGTTGTATCCTTACCTGAAAAGGAGGGAAAATATATTATTAGAACACTTCAACCAATCTTGTTCATAAATATACACACAAAATATTAGGAAATCAAGCAATGTATTTAAAGAATAAGATAATATGACTAGGTTAAGCTTATCCAAGAAGTGTAAGATTGGTTCAATATTCAAAAATAATCAGCATTATAATTAACTGAAACAAAACAATTAACTAAACTAAAACAATTTCATGAAACAGATTAAAGCTAAAATTTACTCTGACTAATATTACTAGTTAACAAAAAAACAGTTGTAATAAAAATGGTGTAGAACTGATGCTAAAAGTTTAAAAACATCAATTTGAATGATGATGAAGTCAACAATAGTTGTTTGTATAGGAAGAATATGAAAACAATGACCTATTATTATTAGAGGAAACAACAAAGAAATGAGGCCAAATTAAAGAATGTGTTTTACTCTGACTAATATTACTAGTTAACAAAAAAACAGTTGTAATAAAAATGGTGTAGAACTGATGCTAAAAGTTTAAAAACATCAATTTGAATGATGATGAAGTCAACAATAGTTGTTTGTATAGGAAGAATATGAAAACAATGACCTATTATTATTAGAGGAAACAACAAAGAAATGAGGCCAAATTAAAGAATGTGTTTACATATATAACTTATTTTATTCTTTTAATTTATTTTATGCATTCAATCACTATACATCACTACAACTTATAAAGTGAATTTACTCAACATGTATACACTTCACATCAGTCCAATTGAAGATAACATGCATGTTATCATCAACAGATAATAATCCATTTCTGGGTCCCATAAATGTCATGCCTCTATATTTTTCTCCTTGACTCTCTTCCTCTCACATTTGCCCTTCTTTCACCTTCTTCCCACACCATCTCCAGTATCCATAATAATTTTCCATGCTCTGTGTACCCTAATGTTTCAGTTTCTGCTATAGAGTGCAATCAGTCGGTATATATTAAGTAGAGACATACAACGTCTATTTTTCATGGCCTGGCTTGCTTTACTCAACAGTAAATCTTCCAAATTCATTCACTTTCTATCAAATGCCAGGGTCTAGTTGTTTTTTGTTTGTTTGTTTGTTTTGTTTTGTTTTTTGTGCTTTTTTTATGGATGAGTAGTATTCTATAGAGTATATGTGCCATACTTTTTTCATTCATTCATATGTATGTACATGGATATTTGAGTTGGTACCATGTCTTAGCAATTATGAAGAATGTTGCAATAAACATAGATGTGCAAGCAATTTTCTGAATAAGCATTTTCCTATCTTTGGGTAGATATTCAGGAGTGGATCATATGGTAGTTCTATTTGTAGATCTTTGAGGAACCTCCATATTATTCTCCACAGTAGCTTAACTAATTTCCATTTCTACCAACAGTGTAGGAGAGTTCCCTTTACACCACACCTTCACTAGCACTTATCATTTTTTTTTTTTATCTTAGCCATTCTGATGGAAGTTAGGTTAGGTTGCATCTCATTGGTTTTGATTTGCATCTCCCTTATGATGAGGGATGTTGAGCATTTTTCATAAGTTTTTTTGGTTGTTCATATGTCTTACTTAGAGAATTGTTTGTTCAGCTCTTTTTTCCATCTTTTAATTGGGTTGATCTTTTTGGGGGAGTGTTGGAGAGTGTAAGATGCTTGAGTTCCCTGTGTATACTGGTTATCAGTTCCTTATCTGAAGCATAGTTTACAAAAATATTCTCCCATTCTTTTTTTATCATCATAATCTTGTTTATATTACATTGGATTGCATATAAATTTACAGTGTATTACATTGCTTTTTCAAAAGGGAATGCCATGCATGTCAGTCAATACAGAGACATTAATCTCCCCACTTCGTCATTCAATATCTTTTCATTGTTTTCCCAATCATTATTATTATTATTCCAATTATTTTTTAAACAGTCAATCACTATTTCTTATTTTGCTTGTAAAAAGACTTTACCTATCATGAAATACTCCTCAGACCAATCCAGTTGAGAATACTATACATGTCATCATCAACAGGTAATAAGCCATATCTGTTTCCCACTAACGTCCTGCCTCTCTATTTGTTCTCTAGCTATCTTTCTCTATCCCCTTCTCTTAACACCCCCATTCCACACTGTCTTATTCTCGTTAAGTACTTTCACTGCTTTTATGTCTTTCAATATTCCGCTCTCTACCATAGAGTGTGGATAGTCAGTATACATTAAGTGGATACATACAATATCTTTCTTTCATAGCCTGGTTTACTTCACTCAGCAATAAATCCTCCATATCTGACCACTTTCTGTCAAATGCCAGGGTATATTCTCCCATTCTGAGGGTTGTCAATTCACACTAATTACTGTGTATTTTGCTGTGCTGAAACTTCTTAATCTTTTATAATCCCATTTGCTTACTTTTGGGATTATTGCCTGTGCTTTCATGGTCTTATTTAAGAAGTCTTTGCCTACCCTAATGTCTCCCAGTTTCCCATGTTTTCCACAAGTAGTTTTGTAGTTTGAAGTCTTAGGTTTAGATTTTTGATCCACTTTGAGTTGATTTGTGTCAGCGATGAGAAATAGGGGCAGATATAGGGATCCAGTTCATCTTTCTGCAGGTGGATACCCAGTTTTCCCTGCACCTTTCACTAAAAGGCCTTTCTTTTCCCACTGGATTGACTCGTATCCTTTGTCAAAAACCATTTGGCTATATGATTTAGGATTTATTTCTGAGGTCTCTATTCTGTTCCATTGGAACACCTGTCTATTTTTTTGTCTATATTGTGCTGTTTTGATTATCACAGCTTTGTAATATATTTTGGGGTCAGGGAGTGAGATGCCTCCTACTCACTCTTCTTGCACATGATTTCTTTGGCAATATGGGGCCTTTTATGGTTCCAGACAAATTATATGATATTCCTGGACACATATATTGTAACACTATCAGGTCAGGAAGACATAGAAAGCCTGAATAAACCCATAACAAGCTATGAGATTGAATCAGTAATAAATAACCTCCCAACAAAGAAAAACTCAGGCCCTGATGCCTTCACTTCTGAATTCCACAAAACTTTTAAAGAAGAGTTAACCTCCATTCTACTGAAATTATTTCTAAAGATTCAGAAGGAAGGAACTCTCTCAAATTCATTCTATGAAGCCTCCAATACCCTCATCCCCAAATAACAATATCACTATTTTGATGAAAAAATATATTTTATTAAAGTAATGTAACACAAAATAACTAGTTTTATACATACATTGTACATACATACAAAAATGTAAATCATGTAAAGAAAAAGTAAGAAATTTACAAATTATGATTATCATTGTCCTTCTGATAAACCTTTCACATTAACTACGTCAGCAGGTGGTGTGGTGGCTGAGGCCCTGGACTCTCACATGGCCGACTACAGTTTGAGTCCTAGACCTGGAGTCTTGCTTATTCATTCTCTCTCTCTCTCTCTCTCTCCCTTTCTCATGCACATGTCCTATAGCAAATTAAAAACTAATAATAATAACAAATTAAATAAATGATTCTTTTTTTTTGGGGGGGGGAGGTTTTTGCTATAGGACGCGTGCGCTTGCCAGACAGACAGAGAGAGACATAGAGACAGAAAGCGAGAAATCACCCCCCAGGGGGGATGGTCACGCCACAATCCCTTCTCCTCCATTCTCCTCTCGGGATCTTGGGCACGCACGCACACACGCCCGGCGTGAGTTTTAAGCCACCGGGTCCGGGACGTAAACCGCAGTTGACTACATGGGAGTCCAGCGACATAGCCATTATGGTAACTGCTCGTTCCCAATAAATAATTCTTAAAAAGAAAAGATGTAGCACTGATGTCATGGAACGTTTTAGGACAAAATGTCATTTATCCTCTGAAACCCTGACTTCCTTTTCTCTATGTGGCAAAATATGGAAAAAAGAGAAAAATTATAGCCCAAAAGAAAGAATATAGATAAAGCTCTTTTCCAAGAAGAATATTTTCCCCCAATTAACTTTATCTTCTACTCTAGCTCCCTTTTAAAACTGAATATCTAGAGCTGTTCAGATTACTACAATAGCCACTAAGCACATAACACTATTAAGCACGAGGAATGTGGATAGTCCAAATTGAAATATACTTTAGCTGTAAACCACATAATGCATTTTTTAAATTTGACACAAAAAGTAATATACAATGTCCCAATAATTATTTCATATTTATTCACTATATTTTATATGCAGAAATGATGACACTTAGGATATACTGGGTTAACTAAATATTAAAATAAATATTACCTTTTTCTTTCTACTTTTTAGATATATCTGCTAAAAAGCTTAAGATGAAATATGTAATTTACATTGAACAGCACTGTTTTAGAGGAAATTCTCATTAATATCAAAAATTTTGGAGAAATAAAGGAGTCATTCTTTACCTTGTTTTTCAAATATAAATCACTATTGCTTTGATATGGACTATACCTGTCAAAACGTTACACATAAACAAAAACATGCATAGCTTTCAACTTATTTTTTATTATGAGGATTTCACCACTCTATTTTGGAAGAGAAAGCTTAGGTAAATTTGCTCAGTACTTGGATGGTACCCACACCAAATTCCCTAATCTGGCCTCTGGAGGTCATCCAAGGTTCTCTTCTGACTATTTACTTGAGAAAATCTACTTTGTTATACAAATAGTATGATCCTGGAAAAGACCAATCTCTGAAGTTTTTGGTCCCTTGATGAGTAGATAGCAACACAGAGTAATGTTAAAACTTCCAGTTTAATAATATAGTCTAAAACATGGTAGCATAAATTTACCTTAGGAAAATATTGTATCTTTATATATTTAAAACTTTCTCACTAGTATCCAGTTACATATACGTTAAGCCAAGCCACTTTTCTGATGTTGAGATGATTAGATTAGGAGAGTTTATCTTCTTTTTGTAAAAAAAAATAAAATAAAATAAAATAAATTATATGTAGTTGGATTTTAGCAGATTATTTTTCACTATTGAGAAATTTACAATTAAAATGCTGGTTAAATGTTTTAATTGCTGCTTTTTATTATGTAAATGGAGCTTATGTTTCCAGATGTTACTTACAGGATATCCAGAAGTAGAGAAATGAGATTTAATTTATTGTTTTTTTACTGCAAGATGAAGAAGAAAAAGAGTTTACAGAATCTAAGCTTAAGTAGGCCAGGGTATAACCCCAAGTGATTTCAGTATAGGATGAAAAGACCCAGACTTAGGAGACAGTATTATTGGTCTATTGAGAGATTTACTTTGCATAATCAAAACAAAGTAAACATACTTAAAAGTTGTTATTGAGGAAAAAGTATTTTATCTAGAATGGATCTTCAAAAAAAAAAAGAAATACTGGATCTTCTCAGATAATATATGAGTAAGAGGAAACACAGGGAAACCACCTGATTATTTCCAGAAACACAACCTTCTATTATTTTGGGGGGGGGATTTGTGCCATGCTTCCTACCCAGACCTTCTAACTAGTGCTTTCTTCAGTCACCTAGAATCTTGCCATGCTTAAAGGTGCCTATTCCACTGCTCACTGCTCTCCAGTTGAGAACCATATGTTTGGATTTTTCCTAATCAAACGCCAAACTCGCCAAAGCAACAACATTATTCTATTTGCTTTGCTTCTTAATAACTGACATAATGTATATTTAGAAACTGCCCAATTAATAAGAAAATAAAGTTCAGTTAGTCTATTTAATATTTCATTATTATTACTGGGATCATATATTACAACCCTAACAAACCTTAACTTCATCACAGAGCTAGGTCTTTACACAATAAACTGTGAGATCCTGGATCCAAAAAAATTGTTTCTAAGTATAGAAATCTTAGGGAGGAAGACCTATCTCTCATACCTAATAAAATTTATTGATACTTACTACACACAAAAACAATAAAGGAAAAAAATCCCCCTCTTATAATTCACAGTACAAAAGTACAGTTGTCTGATCTAGAAAAAGAGAAAAAAAGAATGACAGAGATAGGGAGAAACAATAATATAGAAAAAGGATGAAATAAAAAGACCTAACAGCAGACCACTAGCAACCTTCCATCATTCAGAACTGATATTTCAATGCCAGGGTCTTTTTCTCCAGTGTACACTCTTCTGTGTAAATAAGGCAAGAAGCATACAGACAACACAACCCATTAAAAATACCCACAATTATATTTTGAGACTACAAAATTTATAATAAACTAATAGTTTATTCAGAAACATAAATTTCTCACTAGAGAGTTTGCCCTAAGGGATCTCCATATTTTAGACATAAGCATGGGAAAAAAGAAGAAAGGATCAAGGATTTTCCTGATGGAGGACTGAAAGAAAGAAAAAATTAAAATAAAACTTAAGTTTTAGGACATGTACAACTTCTAGTTCATACAGTTTGAGAATACAAGTTATACATATGAGTTTTCACTCACTCACCCAACAGTTATTCAAAACTTTATCCTATTTTAGAAATTCAGAGATCTAGTTGCCTTTATTACCACCCTTTCTTCAGTAATCTCTGGATCCCTTGCTTGATCTCTTGGGTTCTTACCCCATAAACAATGGGGTTAAGAGCTGCAGGGATAACATGGTGGAGGACATTGAGCAAGATTGGCACATCGGGGGAGACCTTCTTTTTAGCCACATGTGTAAGGACAAAGACCAGAAGGATGGTGCTGAAGAAGAGGATAAGGATGAAGTGGGAACCACATGTGCTTAGGGCCTTGGCCACAGCACCCTCTGCCTTGAGTCTCAGCACAGCTCGGAGTATGAGAGTGTAGGAGAGGAAGATGAGGATTAGATCAGATCCTAGTAGGGTCCAACCTCCAGCAAATTGGTAAATGCGATTAATGGTGACATCATCACAGGAGAGCCTGGAGACTGACATATTGGCACAGATGCAGTTCTCAATGACATTTCTGCCACAATAATAGAGTTGTGCTGAGAGAATGGGGATAGGTACAGTTAAAAGAACATTCCTGGCCAAAATAAAGATGGCTGCCTTGACTACAAATTGGTCAGTGATGATGGATGAGTATCTGAGTGGATGGCAGATGGCCACATAGCGGTCATAAGCCATGACCATAAATGTGCAGGACTCCATTGCAAGGAAGCAATTCATGATGTACATCTGGAGGAAGCAGGCAGAAAAGCTGATGGGCCTGAGGTCAAACCAGAAGATGACCAAGACCTTGGGGATGACAGTGAGGCAGAGCACCATGTCCAACAGTGAGAGGAGGCTGAGCAGGTAGTACATGGGCTGATGCAGAGAAGCTTCCAGGTGGATGGTGATCAGGAGAATAGTATTAGCTCCCATGGCCAGGAGGAAGAGGAGGCTGAGGGGTAGGGACAGCCAGAGCTGCCACCTGGGGGATCTGACAAAGCAGTTCAGAAGAAAGTCTGAAACCTCAATGGACATGGTGCCATTTTGGTGTGCTGTCATAGTTTGCCATGAATTTTTAGAACTTTTTTTAGTGCTCTGTAAATTTAGAAATTAAAATTAGTTACTAACTCTAGATACATAAAACAGAACAATTGGAAACAGCAGATGGAGTAATAGAACGTTACTGGACTCCCACAGAGTCAACCATGGTTCAAGTCCCAGACCCAGTGATTTAAAATTCACACCAGGCACATGTGTTTGCATGCCCAAAATCCCAAGAAGAGAATGTAGAAGGGACTATGACATGACCATTCCCCCCCCACACCCCATCAAGGAGAGTGGTTTTGTTTCGTTTTGTTTTGTTTTGTTTTTTGCTTTCTGTCTTCCTCTCTGGCAAGTGCTCACATCCTATAGTAAAAATCTCTCTAAAAAAAGAAAAAAACAGAACAATTTACTTTATCTTGACATGAGTTGTGGATCTTCAGAGGTGATCTGGAGATAAATGAATTTATCTCTTTATCCTCATTGTCATGCTACTGAGCTATGTTTATCACTGTAAACATTATGAAGGTCTGGGGTGACATGTTATATCTACACGTTTGATTTCTTCAATGTTTATTTTCAATGATATTGTTATGTTTTTATGGAAACTAAAAAGAAAGAAGTCTCATTGAAAACTTTTTTCACATGACAAGTGAGACGCTAGCTGTGTGCCAGTACATTTTTGTACTTGTGTTCTTGTTTTAATACACCCAAATAACTAGCAGAGCCTGGCATCAATAAGAGACTCAAATGTCCCTAGTCTCCACTCCTGTTTTGGCCTTTGTCTGTATTTATTTTATTTTAAATGGGAATACTATTTATTATACACTGAAAAGAAAGGTTGCTAATTTTAAGTAAAGATTCATTTTAACTTGAAAGGTACTAGCTCTCTCTATCTCTTAGAATTATCTTCATATTTGTAGGATTCCTAACCTCTGGAAGAAACCAATTTAAAAGGCACTTCCTCTGTGAGAGAGCAATGCTTATCACTAAACAAAATAAAATATTATTTTTTTCTTGTATTAGTGTAGAGGTAGGTAATGAATTTCACCTTTCAGGTCCTTCCATCCCTTTCCCATTTCCCTTTTCCATCTTAAATATGATGATCCGGGTACCCATTTGACAATCTCTAGAGTAGCTGAATATTACTATCATTCTCTTTTAATTGCTTCCTCTGGCATTTTGCTCCATACTAGGGTTACAAAATTGAATAAGGAACTGTTCTCACTCTCAAGGAAGTACAGTTATAACCACTATGGGGATGATGTGTAATAAGAACAAGTAATCTGAGCAATGAGAGGGCCATGTGCAAATTATTACGAGACTATGAGGAGATCTAACTGTGCAGTGAGGGTTAGGCTGAAGAAAAATAATTGCAAATAAGTAGTTTCCTCATTTACATTAAAGGTGAAGGTTTTAAAAAGTCTTCTTGTCAAAGAACCCCTCTAAGTGTTCGATAGTGATTGCAAACTTAATTCCATAGCCATATCCTCTGGTTTTTTAAATTATTATTATATAATAACTTTAAACCTGCCACCCTCCCATCTCAGTTTCTTTTCTCCTTTTCTCTTTCACTCCTGGTCTGCAATCAGTGATTGCCAATAGCCTGAGGACCTGGAGCCGATGGCTTCTGGTTCCAGGCAGAAGGATGAGAAAGTCAGGAGAATTGAAGGTCAAAAACAAAAACAAGAGACATGCAGTGCAATCTGTTCCCCAACCTGCAGAATAGGCCCACAGCACAGTGGAAAGATCTCTTCAGTCTCTGGCTGATCTTCTTATAGCCAACCCTCAGCACCCATGCTCACTTACCAAAGAAGCCCTGTGTTAAAAAGTGGAAGGGTTATTAAAAATCACCTAACTTCAGAAAACTCAGAGGGATGGTGACATGTCTCCCATATGTACTGTGAGTCATCTTGTGAACAGGTAGTGCCTTGCTTTTCTGGACATAATTGTCTGGTTTTGGCAGCAATAACTTATCAGTTCTTTAGATCAACCTAAAATCTTCTGAGCTATTTCTTGACTCCAACTGGCCCCATAAGTGTGGACTTTGTCTCCAACCTCTAAAATTTTACAGATTAAATTTAATTCCTGCCCCATGAATCAAGCATGTATAGGCAGATCCTTTGTTCTAAAGATGGTACATTTCTATACTCACAGCTGAAAACTTCGAATTTTCTTAACGGGTTTCCAGATGGTGCACTTTCTAGCTCCCCAGTTACCCAACAAGCTCCTATGCACAAACCTCAGCTTCTCTGCCATTATGACACACCAAGCACCCAAGGAAGGAAAAGACAGATGACCCAGAGCACAGGCTCTCAAATGTGCCTCCTGACTGAGATGGGGTACCATCCACAAGATGCCTGTTTGGAACTACTTCAGCAGTACTGACCCAGCAATAGAAAGAACAGAAAGCCCTGGAGGGAAAGATCTCTTCAGTCTCTGGCTGATCTTCTTATAGCCAACCCTCAGCACCGTCTACCCATGCTCACTTACCAAGGATATGAAGCATAGGGTCTGAGTACACTGGGTATTGATTAGCTCCAAAAGAATCTGGGCCATTTATAACTGGAGAGCTTCAGAAAGCATACCCTCTGGGAACTTCTCCATCTCTCCAGAGAAAGTCAGGCAGGCAGATGGAAAAATAAAAGGATTTTCTTTCTGAAGGGAAACACCCTTAGCAATTCAACCCTCCATTGACTGTGTGTCCTGCAGGCAATAAGTCAGTCTCCTGGGTACAGTTCTCTTACATACACATCTATATATGTTCATACTCATTAGCACATGCAAGACTTCTTAGGGATCCAAGAAGCTCACTCAGACATTCTTGAGGGTCGGACCAGTAGATGAAGTAATGTAAGTGGCTGGACTCCCATGAAGTGGACCACAGTTCAAGTTTCAGACACAGTGGATCAAACTCATGCACGGTGTGTGTGTGTGTGTGTGTGTGTGTGTGTGTGTGTGCGTGCATGCCCCAAATCCTGAGAGTTGAGAATAAAGGAAAAGAGTTTGAGGCATGGCCAACACCCGGGGCGGGGGGGTGATTTCTCACTTTCTCTCTCTGTCTTTCTCTGTCTCTCTGGTGAGTACAAACACCCTATAGCAAAAATCTCTCTCTTAAAAAGAAAAAAATCTTGAGGGTTTCCTGCACAGGCTTATTAGTGAGATACTGCTCAAACCATGCTGCTCAGTGGATCTAGGGTAACTAATCATGACTTTTATCACATGAAGATCCAGGAAAAAAATGAACAAAATCTTACTGACAAAACCCAGTGCATTTTTTCGGGGGAAAACTCCTATAATAATTTTTGCTGTAGCATGACTTTAATCTAACTAGATACAAAACCTAAATTTTTCCTTTATTTTTATTTTTATTTCTGTTTGGAAATTCAAGTGATTTATTCACATTCCTCAAGTTATGGAAACTCATTCTCAAATTTCTCAAGGTTACAAGGAGAGAGGAATGGAAAAGTTCCTGCTCGCTGAAGCTGTACAATTATAAATGGTCCTTCTTTTCCTGTATTTTTATATCCTTTTCTGCCAATGTCAGCATTCCTCCATTTCACTTCACTTCTGAAAATTAAAACTCTGGTATTCTTAAATTTGTCCCTCAAATTTTTTAGTATTTAGGCATTTATAACAGAATTGTTTGAATATTGAATTTATATAAATATCATGTTGTTATATAAAGTCAATTTTATTCTTTCCATTATGTGCATTATATCTTATTATTTAAGTAGTCAACACGCACCTGCCCTATAATTTATTATTACCAAAAATAATGTTACGTATAGCATATGTGTACTTCCCTCATTTATTTATTTATTTATTTAGTTAGTTAGTTAGTTAGTTAGTTAGTTTGCTTTTGCCATAAGATGTATGTGCTCACCAAAGAGAGACAGAGATGAAGACAGCCAAAGTGACAGATCACTCCCAGAGGGCATGGCCACACCTCAATCCCTTCTCCTCCATTCTCCTCTTGGGATTTTGGATACAAATGCATGCATGCCCAGTGTGATTTTCAACCTACAGGGTCCAGGACTCAAACCACAGTCAACCATGTGAGAGTCTAGAGCCTTAATAACTATGTCATCAGCTGACCCCATACTCCTCTTTATAGACTTAGGAAAGGTTATGTGCAGGAATGGTTTCTTTGTCATACATGTAAACATATTTAACTTCAATAAGAACTACTAAATTTCTCTCCAAAATTTTTACAAAATTGTACTAGAATTTCCTAACGTTCCTTTATTTTTCATGATCGTTACCTCTCTTGATGTGATCTCTTTTTTTATGAAAACTTATAGATGTAAAATAGTATTCCATTCTCTTTTTTCTTAATGAAAATTTTGCTATAGGGTGCGTGTACTCTCCAGAGAGACAAAGAGACACTGAGAGACAGAAAGTGAGAAACCACCCCCCATGAGGGGTGGCCGTGCTGCAAACCCTTCTCCTCCATTCTCCTCTTGGGATTTTGGGCATGCATGCACACACATACTCGGCATGAGTGTTAAGTTACCAGGTCCAAGACTGGAACCATATTTGACTACATGAAAGTCCAGCAACATAAACATTATGTCATCTACTGGTCCCCAAGTATTTAAATTTTTTTTAATGTTATTTTCTTCTTGGAACTGAGCATTCTTTATATGTGGTTTGACCCTTGTGGTTTACTCACTGCAAATTACACATTTCATGTCCTTCGCCTTTTTTCCATTTGTCTTTATTATTTTTCTTTCAGCTCTACAAAATGCCTTGTGCTTTTTAATCTTTTTTTTTTTAAACTGGATATTGCAGCCCTGTGCCTGGGCTGTGACCGGCGGCGGGTCCTGCGCGGAGCATTCTTTATATGTGGTTTGACCCTTGTGGTTTACTCACTGCAAATTACACATTTCATGTCCTTCGCCTTTTTTCCATTTGTCTTTATTATTTTTCTTTCAGCTCTACAAAATGCCTTGTGCTTTTTAATCTTTTTTTTTTTAAACTGGATATTGCAGCCCTGTGCCTGGGCTGTGACCGGCGGCGGGTCCTGCGCGGGTCCCCTGCGACTGGCG